>NC_041044.1:12611408-12911408 GCF_900634775.1 Gouania willdenowi
GCATATAGGGCACTCAATACTTAGTTGGGGCTCATTTTGCCTGAATTACTGCAGCAATGTGGTGTGGCATGGAGTCCATCAGTCTGTGGCACTGCTCAGGTGTTATGAGAGCCCAGGTTGTTATGAAAGTAGCCTCCAGCTCTTCTGCATTGTTGGGTCTGGTGTCTCACATCTTCCTATTCACAATACCAGGGTCAGGCGAGTTTGCTGGTCAATCAAGAACAGGGATACCATGGTCCTTAAACCAGGTACTGGTAGCTTTGGCACTGTGTGCAGGTGCCAAGTCCTGTTGGACTCTTGAACAAGAGACGGTGTCAGAAACATCTCGTTTCTCACCAGTCCAGTCCACAAAAAGGACTGGACTGCTGCTGAGTGGTCCAAAGTTATGTTCTCTGATGAAAGTACATTTTGCATGTCCTTTGGAAGTCAAGTTCTGGAGGAAGAGAGCAGAGGCACAGAATCAACGTTGCTTGAGGTCAAGTGTAGTTTCCACAGTCAGTGATGGTTTGGGGTGCCATGTCATGTGCTGGTGTGGGTGTCACAGGTTACAAAAACAGCTGCATACATGTGATCATGCCAAAGGTTTTCTACACCTGGATTCACATTACACAACATGAAATCTTCTGCTGTTCGGATAAACAATGAAAGCTTTTTGTATGATGTTTAAAAACAAGTTATCTTAAAGCAGCCTATTTATTGTTTTTGACCTGTGGTTGTTATAACCTTTAATATTTGTTATGACGGTTGAAAAGCATATGACACAAAAACTCATGTTGATGCTCAATGAAACAACACATTCTAAATAGTACATTCACAAAATATTTTTTCAATATTGTGTCCATTTTAACATTACATTTTGCATTTTATTGTTGCTTTTGTCGCATTTCCTGTCTGCTTTTCAGAACATGACTCTATATGGTTTGTGACGCAATAAAAAAGACCGTGGAGGTTCCATTCAGCTGAACTGCAGCCAGAGAGATCAGTCTGATAATACCTACAGAGATAGATAGCATCATCATTATTATCATTGCACTAACTACTCTCAAAGATACCTCCATACTGTCCATCAGCTAACTGTTAGAAGAATTCTGTAAAGGACGTTTCCTTATTTACGCTGAGCGGTGCACAAGCGTCCAAGGTGCTTGACTCTTTGTAGTGTGTGTATCATACTGTATGTATCAGTCTAAATATGTAACAGACATCTGTCAATCCTAATGTGTAAACTATAAAGCACGCAAAGTGTCGAGCAGAGGCTGTAAAGTGTGTGCATTGCCAGGTTGGAGGGAATTAAGCAGCTCTGCCTTATTACTAAGGAAACAAGAGTCGGTATCTATCCTCAAGTTCATATCCAATGATTCTGAATTAGGTACTACTAAACGTAAAGCTGTGTGTGTGTGTGTCTATGTGGGTAAGTACACGTGCGCCAAACTGTATGTTCTTGCCTGATGTGACTTGCATGATGATTGAATTACTCCCATTTTGTTACATGCATGAATACTACATATATTTAATAATTTACCGTTATTGATATAAATGACCCTCACTAACACTAACCCTCACCATTACTGAACAGTTTCTCATTCAAATAAAATCATCACAGCCGTCATTCTCTAGCTACCTTACCAATTTCTGTATTAAAACAAATTATTTTAAACTTAACATGTTTAAGGGTTTGCGTTTAACACCAGTGCAACAGCCTGAACAATGATGGATAACACATTCATACTTATTACAATATTTGACCATACATACCCGTTAATTATCCTCAAAACAGAAATTAACCAGATTTAGCCTTCAAAACAATTTCAAATATCATGCTGTTGCATGACTGTTTTTGCTTTTTCCCAATGGATAAAAAAAGCAAAAGGCACCAGTAGTGGTACTTTCACATTTGTGGAATGGGATTCAACTCCCTACAGCCAAAATACGTATATGAAAACACACACATTTCACAAAAAACCTAAATGTCCCTGACATTCCACCTTTAAACACAATCTCATTTGGCCATCTATGAAAAAGCTACTTAACCTCCTACGTTTCTATAGCAATATACTGTATACATACTTCCAACGGTACGGTGGCTGGGAAGTGTCAGGTGAATGCATTTACAGAAACGAACACAAATGCAAACAGGTCACAACACGAATTCAAACCGGCCACAACGGAAGTGTTTCCGACGGACCGGTATTACAGTCGGACAGTCGGACTGGTATTATGATATGATAGCCTGATATGAAAAATATAAGAGTATCCTAATCAACTTTCACTTACTTTCATACGCGTTTCGATGTCTTCTTCTTGTTCTTCTGTGTTCTGGTGGGTTAAAAACATCCGCCAGAAACGTGTCTGTCTGTAATACCGGTCTGTCGGAAACACTTCCGTTGTGGCCATTTTGCATTCGTGTTGTGACCTGTTTGCATTTGTGTTCGTTTCTGTAAATGCATTCACCTGACACTTCCCAGCCACCGTACTACGGGCACTGCACTAGTATCAATAAGGCAGAATTTTGCAACATCTGAGCATAAAGGGGAACCATTTTCAAAGAGAACTTCAGAATTAGAAAAAAAAAAAACTTTATTTATCCTTGTGGGGCAAAGGGCGACATATAAAGAAACAACACTAATAATAATAATAATAATAACAATAATAATAACGAGAACTGCAAGCAGTTCTGAAAGGGGGCCAAGCCTTCCCGCACGACTCGGACCCCAGGTTTCGCGGAGCCCGTGGAAGTACGTCACTAAGGATGACGGGCTTGTGGCGAGCGTCAGGACACAGGCCAACGTGTCGTTTGCTGTGAACAGGTGGATATGAAGTTTTGGAAAATGTGATTTAAAGTGTAAAAGTTACAGGCCAAAATGTGTTTGCACCCATTTTAGCGCCACCTAGTGGTGCACTTTTTGGAATGGGTGATCTGTGTGCTCTTCTATAGTTACCCTGTAAATTTCACAGCCCTCAACATAATACTTCAGCTGAAATAAAGGTTTGTTTATTTATATGTTATGTAGTAATAAACCACGTGCATTTTGAACAATCGCGATTAATTTCGAGATACGGTCCCAGGAGCGACCCAAGGTCATACCCACCAAATTTGGTAGAAATCGGTTGTGCCATTTAGGAGATATAAATTTCTCATAATTGCAGTGCCCCCTAGAGACCTAATTTATTCAAATTTGGCTCATACCCCCACAGTCACATGCCAACCAAGGATCTCAGATTTGATGTTGTTAGCATTTATTTTGACCGAGATATGCAACAGTTGTGCATTTTTATAGCTAGCTAGAAAAAGATTCTACGTGCCAAGTTTCATGCCGATTTAACAAAACCCCAAGGAGTAATTTGAAAAAATAGGTTTTTGATATGTCGTGAGTCAAAGAGCAATGTGCTGTGGGAGTGGGCGTGGCCTATATCAGAAGATGCGACTTTATGTAGGGAACATGTGGATATGAATTTTTAAAAGATGTGAATTAAATTGTGAAAGTTAAAGGCCAAAATGTTTTTGCAATAATTTTTGGTATGGGTGGTCTGTGTGGTCTTCTATATCTACCCTGTAAATTTCACTGCCCTCAACATAATAATTCAGCAGAAATAAATGTTTGTTTATTTATGTGTTATTATGTCATTAGCCACGCCCACTTTGACCAATCGTGAATAACTCTGAGATATCGCCTCAGGAGGGACCCAAGATCATACCCTCCAAATTTGGTAACAATTGGTCGTGCCAATTAAGAGATATAAATATTCATTATTTGTAGCGCCCCCTAGTGGTCTACATCATTCAGTTTTGGCGCATACCCTCACAGTCACATGCCAACTAAGGATCTCAAATTTGTTGTTGTTAGCATTTATTTTGACCGAGATATGCGCCAGTTTGCATTTTTATTACTAGCTAGAAAACTTTACTCATTAATAATTTGCGCATATTTTACCTGAACAAAATTTTTTCGTCAACTTTAGATCAAGTTAAACTGAAGACTCTATGTGCCAAGTTTCACGCTGATTGGACAAAACCCCAAGGAGATGTTCAAAAAAGTAGGTTTTCCAGTTTTTGCAATTTTGCTCCAGATAAGTTGAGGCGGAAATGGGCGTGGCCTAGCCCAGGTGATTCAGTGCTATTCAAGGAATCTGTGGATATGAAGGTTTTAAATTTGCAACAAACGGTGTGGGAGTTATTGGCCAAAACGCGTTGACCTTTGTTATAGCGCCACCTGCTGGTGGACATATGTGAATTTTTGCGTCCAAGGTACGCGGGGTGGTCTGGACCAGCCCCCCAAAGGGCATCGCCCTACCTTTTACCGGGGGAAACATAATAATAAATATATATTAATAATAATAATAATAAAAATCCTTTCGATTACAATAGGGTTCCTCGCACCGCTGGCCCCGCGGGCTTGGCCCCCTAATAATAATAATACTATACTATCTCTATAAAAGCAAGGAACGTGTGTGTGTGTGTGTGTGTGTGTGTGTGTATCAAATATCTCCCAGACGCGGTGCCCGTTCGACCTGAAACTTTGTCGACGGCTTCAAAATACCTCGAGTTTGTGCATCTGTTATTTTAGAGTAATTTGGTCATTTCAAAATGTTTATTTCACTTCTGGACGGCACCTTTTGACCTCAGGGTGTGAGGGGGCGCTAGCGCACCATCTATATCTATTTCACTACACAGCTCCTCACCGAGCAAGAGTCACGTGTGCAGCCAGAGCCAATCGCTGCGCACACAGCCAAGCAGACACGAACTGTAAACATACGAGTGAGAGAGAGGAAGATAGTTTAGACCGAAGAGGGGAGAGGAGCTTCTGAGCAGCCGTGCTTGCACTGATAAACTAGCAAAGCTCTTAAGTCTCACTTATTGGGCCTGATGTTAGTCACTGATGTTCGCGTGTGTGAGCCACGGCAGACTCCACTTCCTCCTGTGCCATGCTATTGTTAGCGAGCATGGGAGCTCTCTGAATAGATCATTTGAAACCGACAAATGTCACCCTCCTTCTCTGGGTCTCACAGGCTGGATAGTGTAATCTGCGTCCAGAAATGAAAACTTTCTTGTGTCATGTGTTGTTTGTGAGCTGAGGATTCCTGAGCTGATGTCACAGAGTGCTGGGTTATGGACAAACCGAGCATATTTTTTTTTTTTTTTTTTTTTTTTCATAGAATAAGATAGAGTTAAAAAGTTGTCATGCGCCCTTTAAAGGAGCATATGGCAGGATCTAGAAATCAGACTCCAGACAGTGGTTAGTGTAACTGCAGCCATCAGCCAAGCCGCCGCGAGGCACGCATCAACTGTTTATCACCGGAGCACAGCTGATACTGTGGATAGAGGATGGATACCTGACCGAACCCTGAGGGGACTGGGGACCTGTGACAAAGTGGGTGAGAACACACCATTTGTCCCATCAATTTCATCTTGTGTACTAGTTAGCATTGCTATTTAATTGCTGAGTGTTCTTTGCTACTCACCTGCACCACCATGTGTTCCAGGGACAAAGGGAAGGTGGATACCACCATTTCCTGCATTTATACTCTGGGTGACAACTCCAGTGATGTCACTGGTGATGTCACTGGGTGAGACCAAGTAGGAGGGGTGGGACATAAAATTAGGTTATTTGATTAAAGTGAGAAATGTTATTTAAATAAGTGTCGTTATATAGAAACAGTATTTGGCACTTCATTTAGCATTTATGTATGAAGTGGAAGTTGGGAATGACTGTGTTCTCTACCTGATTTAAGGGGGAAGTACTTGGAGCTACCTAGGTAGATGGAGCTGCCTTGATTGACTCCTGCTGACAGGAGTCTATTTAAGCAGTTTGTCTTGGACTGTTGTAGTGATGGGAAAACCGGTTCTTTCCTCTGATTCGATTCTTTAACTCTCGAACATTAAATTGAACGAGTCCCGAACGAATCATTTCGTTCATTTGTACAGCAGATGGCGCTGAAGCCTGCACAATGCAGAACTCATACCGCCGACGTGTTTTCTCCAACTATAAATACTGTAGACAAGATGGTTTGCTTCAGGTGACAAAGTATAACACACAAAATGCCATAAGCTATTCAAGCCATTTGAAAACCCAGGAAAGCTAACACACACCACAATAATGTAACTTGTGTCCTGTATCCTCTCTGTTATCATTGTTTAACAGCACGGCAGTCTGGGTAACTGTCACGTGACAGTGAAAACAGACCAATCAGAGAGAAGTAATGCTGCTGGCGCAGAGCTCAGCCTGAGCCAGAGCTGTGAACCGATGAACGATGAACGAGAAAGACCCGGTCAGCCCGCGAGTCATGTGACAAAGGAACCAGTTGGACGAACGAGAACGAAGTACTGAGCTGTGAACGATGAACGAGAAAGACCCGGTCAGCCCGCGAGTCAGACTCGTGACAAATGAACGAGTTGGATGAACGAGAACAAGTACTGCTCTGCTCCACAGCCTGAGCAGACAGAGACCCTTTCGGCTGAGCAGTCGATCACATGACAGCTGGGGAGAGGACAGCGAATGTAAAACTAATTTTGACAATTAATGATACAATTAAAACAAAAAATAATAGTTGATGAGTTGCCTATGTTTACATGGTGCATTTATTGTGTCCAAAAAGTGACATTATTATTATTACTATTATTGTTATTTTTATTGTGTTTGTTGTTATCATTGTTATGTTTGATTATTTTGTGGCAGAGTATAACACAATAAATATGCTGATATAATTTTCGAAAATATTTATTTACAAACACATTCATTATATAGGCTATACAATAACACAACAAGGACTGAAGACCACTATAATTATGATTTCGTGAATAAATAATCTATATCGGGTGTCACATGACAAATAAACTGTAGATATCAGACATCAATCATTTCCTTGTTCAGCTCTCAGTCAACAGCCCCCCAGCCCCGTAGCTGTCTGAGCCACAGCTGTCACGTGACGAATGAACGAAAGAGCAATCCGTCATGATCCGTATGAACGAATCGTGAACGAACCGAACGAACTGCAGTGCTTGCTGCTCACAGACAGCCTGTCTGTCACGTGACTAAAGAACTGGGACCTGAGAATGGATCCAGCTGAGTGAGTGGTGAACGAATCATTTCTGTTTCCTGTCTGCTGCTGACTGAGCTCATGCAGCTGCTGCCATGTGGCGAGAGAAGGTACTGCATGAAAATGAACGAATCGCTCCCTGAGAAGACTCGTTACTCCCGAGTCATATAAAAGATTAGTTCATTTTGAACGAATCGTTCACGAACGATACAACACTAGACTGTTGGTGGGTTGGGATGTCAGTGTAGCTGGGTACACTGGAGGCTATGGCAACCAGTACAATTGTCCACATGCTATATATATGTGTTACATTGCAAGTAAAACTGGGATTTACTTTTGTTTCTGTAAATAAATTATTTTTTGCATCTGGATTAAGTTTCCCTCGTCTGCCTCCTACCACATCCGAGCCGCTTTGGTCACACTCCCTAACAGGACCCGAAGGCACCAGACGGGTCGGGTTGGGACAGATGTTTAGAACTGGTGTTTGTGCGCAGCGTTCTTCCTTTCCTGCTGCAGCAGCTGTAGCTGTAGCACTGTATAATGTAGCTTTAACTGTAACAGTGAGAGCAGGATTCATGGTGCAGGAAGAATGGAGCAGAGGAAACATTCAATTTTCTGCACAATAACATGGATTACCTTTATCTTTGATACATAGACTATGTAAATAGATCCCCTGGGTCTCCTGCACGCATTTGTGTTTCACATTCGCTTGTTACCCGTCCACAGATCAGTTGTTTGTCAATAAATTTGGTGCTTATCACTAAAACAAACAAATATGTAATTTCTTTAAGAAAAAAAAATGCGGCCCAATCAGCACTAACTGTGATACGGTTATTTATTTACTCACCGTTCATGGCTGTTTACTTCAAGACCTGTGCACATGACTCTGCGGATACATCTGTGGAACCAAACAGTAGTTTAGCCCACTGTGCTTGTCTTCAGGAGTGAAGCCATCAAGAATGCACACCAGCGTCATTTGACGCCATTATTAGCATCATTTGACATCACGTCTGTAGAACTGCGTGGGAAATTTGGACCCAATACATAATGTATCACACAATCTGTTCAAGGCAATAAGGAGAAACGTGTGTGGGCTCATTCCCTTTGGTTTTAAGTGCTTCATCGTGTTTATTTTCTCACATATCCTGTCCTATGCTCCTTTAAATGTATGTATTGGGCTTTAAACAGTTATTTTTTGTATGCAATATTTAGAACAGAACTGCAACAAAACTTTGGTTATTCTTCTATTCTATTCTATTTTTTTTTTTGGTGTTTGTATTTCATTTGGTAAACACGTGTGTATTGGGTCTTGCACACAACCACAGCTGAATATCTTTATTGTTGCCCTCAGCATCAAATTCTCAGATGAATAAAATTGCTTCAAAGTGCTTCACAAAACTGCACAAGCACATCACTAGTTTATGGTGAGTGTGAACCAGAATGACCTCTCAGGTCCTCAGGCAGAATCCCTATGTGCTAAAAGTGCAAGATTAAAGCTTTTGCTGAGGCAGCTTCCAGCGTATATGCTGTGTGCTGTAAAAAGCCTCTGCTTAAGGAGTCAAGGGCAGTTCAAACAGTTTTAAATTATTTATATTATACTTAAAATCCAAGCTTTTACCATTATCTCTGTCAAAGCTAGCTAACAATACAACTTTACTATTACTATACAAAACCAACTTTTCTGATCCCTCCTCAGGTTTTGTACTGCTAATGTCTGTTAAAGGGGACATATCATGCTAAATCCACTTTTTTAGCCCTTAAATGCATTTTGTTGTATATTTAGAGTGTTTAGAAGTACAGAAAAAATCAAATTAGTCTCTTCAGCTGCTCCGTTGATATCTTTATATTCTGTTTTGGTCATATTTTTCAATCTGTTTCGATTTTTCTATTCTCTATTACGTCACAGTATTTGCAGCGGAACTGTCAAATTAAGACATCAACTCCAGGCCCAACACTTTGAGCAATCCACCATTTTTATTTCTCGCTTTTATTTTGTAGTCCAAGCTCAAGGATGCCGAAGTTACAAGAGGATAAGTCAAAATGTTCAGTTGTTGGATGTAGTAACCCACACGCTTCATTACAACGTCTCCCAACATCAGAACCTTTTTGAAGTGGCTGGTTGCGTTTTATTTTTCACGGAAATGTACCCACATCTGTGGGTAAGGTCATTTTTGTGTGCGAGAAGCACTTCAAGGATGACTGCTTCAGCAACCTCCACCAGTATAAAGAAGGTTTTGCTGAAAGACTTCGTCTGATTGAGGGTTCAATTCCTTCTATCTTTGGAGACGACGAACAGAGCACTTCGGCAAGCTGTAAATAACGCTAAAAAGTGTGATGATAAGACGTCCCTGTCATTGTTTTGTTAGCATTAGCAGTTGCTTAGCAGTTGCACCGTCTTCAGACTTCATATGTTAGCGCTGTGTGCTCGTTTTAGATCCTTGATGATATGGCCTACGTGATTTAATTTAAGTCTAAAGTTTTCATTAGTCATTTCATTTTGCTGTTTTTGTCTCCGAAAAGACTGTATTAAAATGCATTTTGTGACGTTAGCTTGGCGCTAGCGTTAGCTCGGTGCTTGTGTTAGCTCACTTGTTAGGGTTCTGCAGGTTCATCATCTTCATTTTCATCTCGCTCCGCCGGGTCCGACTCTGGCTGGAACATGTAAAGCTGGATGGACAAGTCTAACGTTGTTGACATTTTGTAAATAACCTCTGAATAAAAAGTTTATGCGCCGCTACATAGCCGTATCTCTTCTATCAAACTACAAAAATGGCCGAGCAGGGTGTAGTTGAAGCGAAAGGGGGCGGGGTATGAAGTGTCTCATTTGCATTTAAAGAGACCGCACCAAAATGAGTTGCTCTCAGAAGCACATCAGAAAAGGGGTAGAAAAGGGGCCTGTGGAGCTATAATAATGAGGAATTCAGACCCAAGCATTGCAGTTCTAAAAAGGAAGGATTTAAAACCATGATATGTCCCCTTTTTAAGTGGCACAGGGGTCACCTGTCCACCCTGCAATCTGATTGCCCACCACATGTGCACAGCTCATCATCGACTTTTTCTCATGTGGTAAAATTTTCTTGGTAGTCCAATTTTCTTTAGTGGAACACAGACATTCTAGTTAAAATAGGCTTTCTATCAAATAAATACAAAACAAATACAAAAGAAGTAAAGAACAGAGAATATGACTTGTTATGAAGGTTCAAGAATAACTTGGTCTTTATTTGTCTTTATTTATATATGATAGAAAATAGTCTTAATAACACAAAAAAGTAAAGTAAAAACATGAAACAAACTTACATTTGCTGGAGCAAAAAACAAATTTGCTGGCCATAGTTGGATGGATACAAACTAGTTTTGAGTGACTGCCCAGTCTATATGTTCTTGTGTTGATCAAATGTGTCCATTTATTGACTTTGCTCATTTGCTTTGTATCAATTCAGAGGCTGAATGGATACAGATGTTGCATATTTATTTTGGATCTTATGTGTTCCCAAGGCAACAGCCTGTAGTGGTACAAAGTCGTCAGCTGTTCTCCCATTGGTAAGATTTTCCAGAAGGAAAAACACCAAGTAAAACAGCAACCATGGAGCACAACAGTGTAAGCGACGAGTTTGTTTTTGTGAGTTTCAGAGGTTACTATACAAGTGTTACTTAAAAGAAAAAATATGCAGTTCTACCAATGTCTTACTCCATCTAATGAGAAGAAGACATGCTGCTACAAGTAATCACTGACGAAGATGGGCTTTGATGGGTGAATTTCTAAACATCACATACTCACACGATACGCAACTACAGACGATGCATCAGCGGTGTTTGGGTAGTTACTCCAAAAAAGTAATTCACTATGAGTTACTTGTTACTTCTGTATATTGTGTTGCTGTGGAATGAACCACCTCTTTATTGTACACATGTAAACACAATAACCCTAATTTATTGACCGTTCGTATGCTGAAATCTGAGCGTACGATGTGCTTTCAGCAATATTCAGGCAAGCTTTGATATTTATCAATTTTGACGTGACCATATGCTACGATCAGATCTCACAACAGGTCTGACTTCATGTACGCAAATCTGAGTGTGTGGATTTGTGGTTCAGCACAGCAAATGTGAGTGAGAATGAAAATAACCTCAGCTGTCATTTAAGCATAAGCAGACACACATTCAGAACTGATCAAAACGGATTAATAAAACAAATAAAACAAAATTAATTGCATTTCCAAAAAGCCCACTTTATTACTGATGCTATTTTTTTGGTTTTCCTTCCACGGTGTACCTCATAACCACGCTGGTAAACTAACCTACCATCTAAGCAGGAGCACATGGTTCAACAGTGCACACGCTAACACACACAAGAGTGCATCACTGCTCTGCATTGGAGTGGGGTGGCGGGTTCAAGTCCCAATGCGGACCAAAATACAGAAGTTATTCTGGTAGCTGGAGAGGTGCCAGGGCACTTCTCGAGGACTGTCGAGTTGCCCTTGAGCAAGGCACCAAACCCCAACACTGCTCTGGTGCGCTCCCTTCATTGTGGAAGCAGCCCCACTCTGACATCTCTCCATTGATGCATGTCCACAGGTCCTGTTTGTGCATTTGTATGATTCGGGCCGGTGTGTGTGAGAAGCATGTCCTTAAAAATAACAGAGTGTAACATAATTTCTCTTTAGGGATTAATAAAGTAATTAAAAAAATAAAATAAAATAAATTATCGGTGAAATTGGCTAACAGCATAATAAACACAGTTAAGGGACAACATTTAGTCATTTAAGGCTTTTGTTAAGGGTTTCGGTAATTTATTTTAATGTGTTATTTATTGCATAAAGCGTGTGGACAACTTATGCTGATATAAACTGTATATCAGTATATTGCTCTGTGTCTCTCCAGGATCACTGCTGTGAAGTTGTATGCAGCGCACACAGGGAGGCAGACGTCATCTATGAGCGCCTTAATAAGGTGGCCGACAACACTGCAAACACAGTCCAGTTTTCACACTGTCAAAAACACATTTTTGTTATGCTCTACCTCAGAGGTGAGGACTTTCTTTATTTTCTTGTCATTGTTTGTTTGACCTCAGTGGGCGGGGCCTCCGAACCAGAAATATTTAAGGGCGTAACTTGTTAATGACAATCAAATTCAGCTGCCAAATTTATCAATACCATTATACGCTGGGATTTGTGCACTCAAATTTGCACCAGTTAATGAAGGCCAGTGTATAAGTTTATTATGCATCCTGCTCAGCACACTGATAATTTGCACCTTCTTTAACAAATAAAAAGAGTGGCTCTGTTATTAGGTGGCTCTCTGTAAACTGTTGAGGGTGTCAATCAAATGAGTCAGCTGAAAACTCCAAACATGTGAACTCATCTCCTCAGTGCCCAACGTCTGCATATCAGTCCATTTGTAGCTTTTTATGGTCAGTTATTACTGTAACAACTAAAGGCTATTGCTGCTACACTCCATGCGTGAGCTCAAACACCTGATGGAAGTACAGTATGTCTTACTGTCTGTGTTTTAAAAGCATGGCTCTGTGCTAAACCGGTCACTCAAAGTGGCATTATACTTTCACTCCATACTTTGTGGTGGTAAGCTACTATTGTAGCCCCAGCTATCTTAGGGCAGACTGACAGAAGCAAGGCTTTTATAGTGCACCATCAGCCCCTCAGACCACCACCAACACTCACTCACACACTACATTCATACTTGACAATGTGGGTAAAGTGTCTCGCCTAAGGAAACAATGACAGATACCACTGGAGCGACTGTCCCCACTGTGGCACCTGGAATTCTCAGTGGTCTCACATCCAACTACTAACCAGGCCCAGACCTGCTTAGCTTTCGAGATCTGACGAGATGGGGCAATGACAGCCAGAAAATTTCTCATATTTTCAAATCCAAAACTTGACAGGTATGGTTAAAAGCATCTTTCAGGCCACTCAAGGACATTATACATAATAAAAACAGATTAATAAAAACAAATACAGGAACGCAAGGATGGACTGGCGTACGGGGACACCAGGGGTTTCCCCGGTGCGCCGGCCACCAGTGGGCCGCTCGGTTGGGCCATGAGAAAGAGAAAAGAGGGGGAATAAACATACCTGTCAAGTATCCTGTTTTGGCCAGAAAACTCCGGTATTTTACCCCTCTTTCTCGCCATTGTGCAGTATTAGTATTTTCCCATAAATATCTTGTATTTTAATGTAATAACATTTAAATGATAAATAAAGAAAAACATTCCTCTGCTTCTCTAAACTAAATGTTGTCACTAATCTTGCAAGAACTAATACCTGAAATGGCCTGAGTGGCAGTTCTCGCGAGATTAGTGTTGACAGCGGCACCAAACCCAGAAACAACTCAGAAGAGAGATGATGAATGAAGACATTCCGGCAAAAAAAACAAAAAAAACAAAGAACTTCAATAAATACTTTGTAAAATCGGACGGAGAGTTAATCTTCCTAAAGAGCAGCAGGATGGGACACAGTTACACATTCTGTAAGATTAGTAACTGAGATTTTAGCGTTTTCCACAGCAGAAGGAACGATGTGAGTCACCATGAAAAATCAGCCAATCACAAGCGCCTCAAATATACACTGCTTTCAAAAAGTGTTAAAGGATTTAAAGTCTGCAAGAAATCTATCTAATAAGTCATTAGTGAATACCAGAGAACCACATAAGTGAGCAAAATAAATAATAAAATATAATAATAATAAAATGTGAATATCTAACTTAGAGAAGCAATGTGAAATTAACAGTAAATATGTAATTTTGTATAAAAATACTTGTTTTAGGAGTTTCTGCTTTTACTTCTCAGAAAAGCATGAAAAGCTCAGTTAGATGCGTCCTAACTCAGACCATCCCCATAACAAGCCACACTACAGAACTCACTCACACATGCTGTCCCTTATTGTGCATCTGTTTGTTCATAAATGTCCCTGTGTGGCATTTTGCAACAGCAAATTTTTACCAAGAATTGTCTTTCTGTTCAGACTTCATTTGAAATAAAATTATCAAGTTTTATATCGTATATCACCATTTTGAGAAAATATATTGAGATATGAGTTTTGGTCCATACTGCCTAGTAGGAATGTTCACAGCATTTCAATGTTAACAAAGGTCGACCTACCAGATTCTAATCACATAATTGTATTTAGTAAGTGGTTGACAAGTGCACAGCAAATCCAGCATGCCCATATTAACACTGTCAGATTTGATTTCAACACTTTTAAAGTGTCTATATGGATCCACACCAGAGAGTGTTAATTTAACTCTTTTTGGAGAGTTGGTACCTTAACTCTAATTAAGTGTCAAATACTACATCTGTCTGGAGTTAATAATTGAACACTTAGTTACACTAACTCAGTGTTAGAGTCTAAATATTAACTCTCCAAGAGTTTTTTTTCTTCTTTTAACTACATAAGAGTTATTTGTAAATAATACTAAAAAGGTATACATTTTGTTTTTAACTTTTAGAAATTCCTTGGGAAATAAACATTTAAGAGGCAATGATTTTCTGAAATACATTTCTTTCAAAACATGCATCACAATTAGAAAACAATTTCTAAAACATGTAACAATGTGGAACAATGTACATGCTCTCACTTTCATTAGAATATTGCTTATCAAAGGATCTGACTTATGTGAGCTTGTCAATGCAAATAGCAGCATTTTCATGATTTTTTTTTTTTCAATACATTATGCATGGAAGTGTTCATCAGGATAAGTCCACCCTCTGTGAAGAGTTGAGACTGAAAGCTGAATTTCTCCATAACTGAAAGAAATTAAGAAAATTGAAATGTCATGAACTATTAAAACCACCAATTCAAGTTGTTCACTCACAGGTAATTAGTCTATACCAGTTTAAATTGCACATAAATACAAACCCTCTTGAAGAAACTGGAGGAAATGGAAGCATTCATCACTTTGTGGAACTTTAATGTACTTCTGCACTCCCCCCATGTTCCACCTTTGCAAGCATCTCCTGCGTGGAGATTAAACCAGAAGTTGTGTAAGCCCAATCATTTTACAAGAAGACAATTGTAGATACTATTGTCCATCTTTAAAGGCAATTTTATACTCAAAAGTAAGTAAATAACATATATTTATATAGTGCTTTTTGCAGATAAAAATCACAAAGTGCTTTACAATAACAGAGAACAGAACTTGTTTGTTAAAATTGTGGTCTCTTAATCAATGCACACAGTCAATAGTTAGTGCCGAAATAAATACAAAACCTCAACCTTTTTTATTTTTACCTAAACCATGTGCACAAAGATCTGAAGAGATCTAAATGTTAACGTAGAACCCAATCAGAACATCTGTCTTCAAGTCGTGGCATAACTGTATGTCAACCTTTTACGATCTGAAAACTGCTTTAGGTGTACAGTAGTCCCTCGCTGTTTCACGGATTTTTTTACAGTGCAATTTTGGATGCATTTTTTTTACAGTGTATGAACGCGCATTGTGTTCTGCGTCCTGATTGGCTAATGCTGCATGCACCCACCAGTGACACATCCAACTCGCTGAGTTTCACTGTCTGCTGTAGTGAGGAGCTGTGCTCCTTTTTCTCCTCTCATAAACCACCAGTGAAAAAAGCCGGTGTGATTAGCGGCTAATGCTATCCTAGCTCAGTGCTACAGAGAGAACTTTTACCTGCTACCACCTCCTCACTGATTCTCCTCCACACCTAATCCTTCCTAGTCCGGTCCTGGTTATAAAGGCCGTGTCATACAGCTCCAGGTGGTCACACACAGCTTCTACTCCATGTTGAATGGGTGAACAGACCAGTGTCCGTGTTGACGTGACGTCATCGTCAAACAAAGACTCTGCTTGCGTTCGGCATCAATGTCTGATTGATAGCAGTGTGACTGAAGTGCTGTATGTTTGAAAACAGGTTTATGTTTTAAAATCTACGATGTTTTGAACTGTGAGAGTGTTTAAACAAGAGAGAAATGTGGTTTTACAGCCTTAAAACATGTATAAAAATAGTAAAAAATAAAGCTGACTACTTTGCGGAATTTGTCTATTGCGGGTTATTTTTAGAACGTAACACCCGCGACAAATGAGGGACTACTGTATTTAAGTTAGCCAAATATTTGAATGTTCACCTGCATGGTTTTTTAAAACTATAGTTTTGCCGCAAACAATGAACTTCGGTGCTAAACCAGATTTTTATGCCATATCACGAAGCAATGTGGCTAATGTCTATCACACAGGTTGGTCTCAGCCCAAAATAATAATAATAATGACAAATAAAAACATCTCAAATTAAAATGACTTACCAAGCGTGGCAAACACCTCAGTCATGTGGAAAGCAAATTGTTCTAAATGGTCGCTTCGGTGAGAACCTGTGAGGCTGGGGGCGGAGTCAGTGAATTTACTCTTTTAGTGTTACAGCCACTGTGGGAGTATAGACTTAAAAAATCAAGAGTTATTGTTTCCATTGTAACACCTCCAGATTTGATATAGAAACACTCAATTTTAACTACTAATATTATACACCCCAGAATTACATAAAAATAATGTGACTCTATTAGAGAACATTTAACTCTGCTTTTGTACAAAGTTTACCAACACCAAAAATGTAACACTTTTGAATTTGCTGTGGCTATTTTAGATTTCCTGTACACCTGGATATATAATATAAAAGATACTGGAGCTTGGTTGGGGTGGTGGGTGAGCCAAATTTGATTGTATTATTGACCTGTTTTACTTCACAACAAGAAGTAAAATCACTTTACTGCTGTAATTATTTTGCTGTAGGCTACTTAAGGGTTCAAGTTAATGATTGTGGTCCAAAGCAACATCAAATGCAATTTTTTTTTCATCAAGGGACATGAAACTTGTGTTGCCGGCTGGCTGGCCCCCCACACCGCACATGAAGTGGGCCGGTCTGTTGGGCGTGGCTACACCACAGGAGGCAGAGGATTGAAAAGATCTGATGGGGCGTGACGAGACAGAGACCAGACAAACAAGACATGAGCGTGACAGACACAACCTGACCTATGACATATACATCATTATTTTTCTGTCAACATGTCAGTGAATTCTGGGAGCTCAATGACAGTCCTCTACATTCTTATTCAGTGGTTTTGGGTTTGACTGATATTAAATCTATTTCCTCCAGACCCTCTGCCACCCTTTCCTCTTCTAAAAAACGAAGTAATTTTAAAGCAATGAAAATGTGCTCCAATGTGAATGTTTGTATATTCAGGACAGTAAAACTGGTCTGACTTTGTCATGTATTATTCACATGTGTCTTGTGTTGGTCTAATACTCCTAAAAAGAGAATACAAATTGATTATATTATATATATTTAAACTTTTATGCTTTCATTTTTAAGGCAACAGTGTGAAACATAGAGTTATGTTTTCAACACAGAATACATGAATAATCTGGGCCTGCTTTTCTCAAATAACCACATATTATGAGTGTGAGCAGCATAGAAATGAGATGTAGTAGTCGAGACAGAAACACAGACAAAACAATGGCTCTAATTTGATCTCATAAAAGATTAATTCCAAAGCATGTGCTGAAAAAAGGCTCTTTAGACTTCCTGGTGATTCAGAATGAAAAAAAATACATTAATATGTTTAGCCCTGATGAAGGTATTAGAAAAAGGTCAAGAGAGAAAGTGATGAAACAAAAGCCTTTTTATTTATTTGGGCTTCAAAGACTTCCTGATGCTGTTTATTTCACCTTGTTAGTAATCAAGTAGGAGCGCAAAGACAAACTGTCCTTCAGCTAAAGCTTCCATCAAAGCTGGAGCAGCCTGATGATGAATGAACCCAGAGCACGCTGGTTAATGTGGTTCATTTCTCAGAATAAAAACCGCCTACATTTGCGGAGACGGACAAGTTTTGTATTCAAAAGTCAAATACATTATAAACTATATTAAAATTGCCAGAGTGTAAAATAAATTGAATCAGTCAAAATTATATAAATTGTTCCAGCGATGCAGAGCATGTATGATCATTTCATTACATTTTTAATATTTCAAGTTATTCTTGCGGCACTTAGGAAATCTATCTTCACCTGTCATGGTGTTTTATGATATATGAGGATATAACCATAATTTACCATGTAGTCATTTACATATCAGATATCATGTGCATTCATATGCTATACATGCTTCATGTCAAAGTAGAGGAAATGGTAAGGTATACAGGTCACAAAGACTGATCACCACATGGATATCTGACTGCCTAGCAAACTGTGTAAACAATATTTTTTTCAGTATCTGAGTTATTTCAAGAGAAGAATGAAACAAGCAGCCCCAGATCGCCTAGGGGTGGTTTGACTCGCTACCGTTTGACACCTGTAGCTGCTTGTTTGCAGTGAGAACATAACAGACACATAACTGTGGTTTATCCACCAATAAAGGGGTCAGTGATGTACGTGGCTAACAACTGTCAACCAAAACAAACAAAACTATTGAAGATGTATTGTATTGAAGATTATCACAAATAGGGAAGTCAATGTTTAGATGTTTAATTTTTTATTTACTTATTTGTACTAGACCCACTAGTATGTTTGTTGTATGCTGGAGTTGTCTTGGTACTGGAGTTGCAGATCATTGTCTTTAATGTATAACACAACATGTCACAAAATATGAATGCTTAAAAAATGAGAAATGTAATTGGGCGCTGGTTCTCCCTGGACAGGGGTGAATGGCACATGGGGAGAACATGCAAACTCCACAAAGACAGGACCCAGGTTTCCACCCCAGGGATTGAACCTAGGACCTTCTTGTTGTGAGGCAGTTGTGCTAACCACTAATCCACCGTGCGCCCTTAATGTCAATAATTAACATCAAAATTTAATTAACCACACTGGTTGGAGAAGGCGTTAAGAGAGAGGTCATTTAGGTTAGAGAGGGACCGGAGAGGGTCCCATTCCTCTCTCAAACACTCCCTCTATGTCTGCTTCTTCCCTTGTGTGTTTGCTCCTGTACTCCTTCTGGCTTTTGTCTTGCAGGTCCGTGGGATCCTCAGTGTGGAGTTACAGAGTCTCAACAACTCTGTCTCCACCCTCTCCTCTGCACACACCCAACACAGCATAACGTGGATGGCTGTTCATCATAGGAATGGGATCCACACAAGGTTCCTGCTGCTTAACAGAAGGTTTTCCTTGCCACCATGATGAATTCATGTTGGGTGTGGGATACATATGTATGTGTATATACGTATATATGCATATGTGTGTATCCATAAAATGAAGAGTCCGTCCTTAAGACTGCTCTACTGTAAAGTGTCTTGAGATACCATTGGTTATGATTTGGCGCTATACAAATAAAAGATTGATTGATTGATTGACACTGTTTGCAACAAAATAAATCTATACATAAGCAACATTTATAGCACTCAATAACTATATACAAAAGCTGTACAAAATACTTCTATATAACTATTTGCAAACTATGTATAAAAAGGCATTTTACAGGCTGAGACAATGTGATAAACTAACAATGCCACTATGTACAGTACTCATCCTCATCTCTCCTACTACAGCTGTACTTTCCTAGATTTTCCATTGTTCTATTACTGTTGCAGAATTACAATTGCAACAACACATCAGTAGGGTAAAACTAACCTGTCTCACGATGGTCTAAACTCTTCCCTGGCCTTTTTATTCATTTATTTCTGAAATGTTTCTATGTACCCCAGTTTGGGAACCACTACAATAAACAGAAATTATTTAAACCCTCCACATCCAAAACATTAAATCAAGAAAGTGTCTATTTGTACAGTTGCTCCCCCAGTGCTATTGGTATGGTTACTGAAGTACACGTCTTAGGGTTAGGGTTAGGTTATAACCCAATATTGCAACAATTTTAGGGTTAGGGTTAGGGTTAGGGTAAGGTTTAGGGTAAGGTTTAGTCTTAGTCACGGGACCCAAACTGACCAATGACTGACCTATTTCGTGATCTAAACTGGTCACATAGGGGCGCTGCGTGTGTTGGTATATTGATACGGCAACCGTACGGATTGCTACTGCCTAATCAAATCCCAGTAGTCTATTAAATCAATCCAACCATATGTGTCTTACTGTATAAGCTTCAGGAGATGATAGATGGATGATTGTTCATATCTGCAGTGTTGTTCTCCTGAGGCTGTTTGATGTCAGACAGTCCACAATGTGACAAATGAAAAACCACACAGAGCGGTGGTCCTACGTAGACCCCGTCACAACGATGTTGCTGGCCTTGGCATTTCCTGCATTTTGCTCATTATTCTCAGATTTATTAGTCTGTGTGTGTGTGTGTGTGTGTGTGTGTGTGTGTGTGTGTGTGTGTGTGTGTGTGTGTGTGTGTGTGTGTGCGTGTGTGTGTGTGTGTGTGTGTGTGTGTGTGTGTGTGTGTGTGTGTGTGTGTGTGTGTGTGAGACGGTCTGACGGACATGACTTATGCAAATACGAAATCAACAGCATTCCGTTTTGGCTCAGTACCAGGCTAGAGGGACTGACTGTGGCAGGCTATACATTTATATACATTACAGCATATCAGAAAGATTCATCTCACTAAGAGTCTGATGTGTGTGAATATAACAGACAAAATAAACAATTTGAGGCTCTTCAATTTGGGGTTCAATTCATGATTTTGTTTCCTTTCTTTTTTTAAATAGAGGTTCAAAGATCCAGAAGAAAAAAATACGAGGGTTTGATTCCTACCACGTTGTGGTTGAGGATGGGTAGCTCAGCGTTTGCTGGTTAGGATCACGTCGGTTGATGGATTTTTTGTTGGCAGATAAAAAAAAACCTGACCTAAAGGCGGTCAAAACATAAATTAGGAATCAAATCGTGTAATCTATCATTACACGAGAAATACATTTTTCATGTTAACAATCATGAATTCAAATTAAGTGTACTTCTAATAACAGAAAGTATATTCATTAAGTCATTGCAATTGTTCACAATCATTATTTCAAGTTGTACAACAGAATCATTCATTTTCATCATTGGGCCCAATCAAAACAAAGGTTGGTTTACAAAACACACAAACGTAATTTCATCAAGGAATAAATAGGGGTAAACAATACATGAAAGTGTAAACATTCAATTGTTCCCTGAAGTCCTGGACTTGGTTTTTACTCTTGTTATAAACGCTGATGGTGTTTTTAATGAGCACACTTTTATCTCTGATCATAAATGTGTTTCATTTAACCTTTCTTTTAATGTGGATGTGTTAACGAGTCGGCGTGAGACTCACTCACACATTTTTAATAGTAAATCTGCGACTGACTTTTCTGATACTTTTGCCTCTGGCTCGTTTATGCTACAAGATGGTGATGTTGACTCTTAAGTGCAGTTTTTAAATCAACACTGTCTGTCTATCTTGGATGAAACTGCGCCTGTAAAAACTAAGCTGGTTCCTTTTAAATCTTCCTGTCCATGGATGAATGACAGTATTCACTTTTTAAAATGTACCTGTCGTAAAATGGAGCGACGATGGAAAGCCTTTTATGATTATTTAATGAAGCTCCTAACTGATTTTAATGTTATGGTCAAGGATGCCAAAGCAACATATTTTGCAAATCTAATCTCAAACAGTCGTCACAATCCAAAAGTCTTATTTGACACAATAAGTAATATTGTGTCTCCTCCTGCACCTTTTGTCTCAATTTCCTCTGCAATTATTTCCTTTTATTTTTTACTAGGAAAATAAAGGACATCCGGTCAAATATTATTCCCTCATTCTGTTCTCCATTACATTGTTTTTCTCGGCCACCATTTTTGGAGAACTTTTCCACGGTCTTTTTAAATGACCATCTTCCTGTTCCCTGTCATCATACCAACCCATCTGCTTAAAAAAAGTTATAGACTCAACTGGCTCATAATAATTCACTATAATCAATAACTCATTAATATCTGGCCTGGTTCCATCCTCATTTAAACATACTGCTGTTAAACATATTACAAAAAACAAATATTGACTCCACTCTCCGTGAGAACTACAGGTCTATTTCCAAACTGCCTTTTATTTCTAAGGTTCCAGAAAAAGTGCTTGCTAACTTTAGGTTATTTACATAACCCCGGTTCTGAGTAATATGAGTGAGATGTCTCACTATGGGATGCACACTTCCTGCAGCCCTCAGTTGTACTTTCTTCAATCCACCAAGCCCTGATTGGCTGGTAGAACCTGTCCATCTACCAGGGACATTCCCACCCTCTATAAGAGGGATGTGCAGTTCCTCTTTCAAATAAACACCTCTTCTCACTTATTCGAGCAAGAAGGGTATTCTGGTGAGACATCGGCAGCTCCAGTATTGCAGACATGCTTATCGAGCAAATACCAGCCCACAAGGAGGTTACACGCCTCATCAATACATATTTCTAAACCAAAAAAGAACTTGTAATGTATCCCTTTTCAAAGTTTGAATCTTAAAGCTAGGTTATCAAGTATGTGAAGACTCAAGTAAAACACAAGTTTGTTCTCCTTGGCAGAAACACCCAATTTATTATGGCCTCCATTAATATTTTAATCAGCATCTGAATAATATTGTTTTCTGTGGCAGTATCTATGAATAATATTATTTATTATTTTCAGAGCACCATTAACCACCATTAAATGATCGTGTGGTTTTAACGACTGCTTATGTCTAGTGGCTGATCATTTATATTGTATATTTCAAGTCAAGATAAGTTCATCATAACCGACATGATAAATAAAGACTATTGATCAATGATGCAACAACCATAAAGCCAAGTCTCTGGTGATAAAAGCTAGTAGATAGATAGACAGTATCTTGCACATTTTCCAGTGTAAATGAATAAGCATAACATGACTTATTGCTTGTTAATGAGTATTGTGCAAATAAGCGAGAAACAAGGCAACAAAGCAAAAGTTGTCAAGCTTTTGTTGAACCAAGAACCGGGCCAGATTAGACGTCTTTTTTTAGTTTGTGATTACACTTTTTGGCTTGTGTGTAAATGGATAAACACACTCGGCTCTCGGTCCCACAAGCTTGGGAGCTCTGGAGGGATAGCTTACGTTTTGACTTAAAGATTATTGCTTCCAACAAATAGCTCTGTCACACTGGTAAGCACACAGTCACGCCCCTCTTCACTCTTATCCTCATAGTGTCTGAGCAATAAGATGTTTTTCCCCCAAAATATCATCTATGTCGATATACTGGCACAGCACTACACTAAGGGTTCTCAACCTTTGAGTCAGGACCCTATTTGGCGTCGTGAGACACTGGGAGGGGGTCGCCAGATGCCTTCAAGAAACTAAGAATATTTTTTGAACAATTTGAGCCCATTTTTGCAAATTTTTACCGTTTTTCTTCAACTACAGTATGTCACATATGTTGACCCATTATTGTTACTTTTAACATCTTTTCACCATATTTTATGCTTATTCTTTTACCAATTTAATCACATTCACGATTTGTCATGCATGCCCATTATTTTTCAGTTTTAACTAATTGTTTTCACACATTTTTCCAATATTGACACTTTGAAACCTTTTTTACCACTTTTTCTGTCTGTTTTTGGCCACTCTAATTTGCAACTTTTAACACATTTTAGTCGATTTTAAAATCCCATTTCACCACCTTTTCCACCATTTTTGGTGACTTTTAACCCATTTTATTTCTGATTAAAACAAGGATTTACATCTTTAAGATGACTAATACTAATACTATGACCCAAATAATACTACACTTCCTGGATAACACTGGATATTATTCAGATAAATAAATAAATGTGGTTATCACACATTCATAGAACGATGGACCATCATTTGCTTACTTTATGGATGGACCCCAAAGAGCTCTCCCCTTTATTCCCCCTTAAGGATGGCCCTGTCTCCAAATGACTGTTCTTCAATGTTCATGTCTGTGTTCAACCACCTTCAGGTACCTTCAGGTACAGTTAGGGGTTACAGTTATTTTGGGGGTCGCGGGCTGAATAGGTTGAGAACCACTGCTCTACACAATGGTAGCGTCACATTATACCAACAGCTCTTGCAATTCTTTGTCCTGTCCTCCCTAGCCCATTTACCCTTGATTTTCCCCCTCACTCGGATGTAACACTGCCCTCTTTATTTTATATCTCTGCTCCTAATAAAATGTGACTAACCCTTCCTTAGTGTTAGGGCTGTTGACAGTCACAGTAACTAGAACAAAACATGCAGAAATGTCACAAAAACATGTCAATACTTGTAATGTGTTAACGTATATTACGACATACAAATGGAGTTGAAATATATATATATTTCTGTATCAGATATCATTACTCTTATCATTATTAAAGTAATATTTCAAAGGTTAAGATGCATTAGTTATTTAGCAGCACACCAGCTTGTCCATTGCATAGTGATTTCAAGTGGTGCAATACAAACAAGCAACCAACACTTTGAAACATATGAACTAAATCAAATCAATCTTTATTTATAAAAAGTGCTTTTCGTACAATAAAATGTAGTTAAAAGTGCTTTTACAAAGTTAAAAATAAAAATAAATAAAACATTCACCCCGTACAAACCCCGCCCACCACACACAGACACACAGGTTTAAATAAGGACAATGGCACATGGCTGGGTACAGAGGATCTAGGTAAGGAGACATCTCAAGGAGCCGTCTGCACTAGAAGCAGGACACAGACCTTGAGCACAGGGCATGGAGACAGAGCCCCCAGCACAGCAACATAGCAAAAGCTATTCACCAACACTGAGGGCCACTAGACAGCAGCACCACTGCAGTCAGGGCCCATCACAGCCCCTAGTGCAGTGCCCCCTCCTAGGAAACACTGGGATAGTAACCCTAAAAGATGAACCTGAAACTATAAAAACAACATAAAAGAACAATCCTAAATACCAAAACAACATAAAGGATAACATTCCTAAAATTATAAAAACAACAAAAAACATAATCCCTAAAACACAGTGGGAGCCAATGCAGCGATTTTAAAATAGGTGTAATGTGTTCCTGCCTCCTGGTTTTTGTCAGGACACTAAACCCAAATAATCTGAGAGTGTTGAGATACTGTGGCACACAGCTGGATTTATCTGTTTTTAATCATTGTGTGGTGATCAGGTGTGGAAAGAGTACTTTGATTAAATTTTACTTAAAGTAAAAGTAAAGTTACTAGTGTAAAAATCTACCTGATTAAAAGTAAAAAGTAACTCACTTAAAACGTACTCAGAGTAAACGTTACTTAGTTACTTTTTATTTTTTATTTTTTTACTTTTTTTTGGAGTGGGCATCTCTCCCATGCAATAAAAAAAATAAAAAGACGTGTATACAGATCAAACTAGGTTATTTTTGTATTATTATTTTTTATTAGAGAACACCATTTCAAAATAACGTGCATGAGAACAAGACATGGTGTGGCTAACCTGGACAAATAATATTAAATAAATGTCAAGGATGTCAAATCCATGAGGTAAGTGCTTTTGTCACTACATCTAATGTGTCAGAGCATCCAATAAATCTCCTCTGGAAGCAAGAAATGCGAACATTATGTTATATAAAGTCTATAACACATTCTAGGTGGAATGAGCCGAAGGAGGAAAAAATGATACTGACGCCCCAGAGTGACGTGCGCACGTCTACAAATACAGTTTTATATTAATAATAATAATAATAATAAAAATTAAAATCACATGAATATTGCGCAAAACTGCTGATCAATTGGCTACAACATCTGTAGCTGTTTTATAAAGAAAGGCGCACACAATGCTTAAAGACGCACAGTGGCGTATCAGGCACTGCTGGAGGACGAGGTGTACGGAAGACCAGAGTCAGTGCCAGCAGTATTAAATGGGAGAGCATTAATAAAACTTTGGGAGGCACAAAAATGCTCCGTTCTGAGTCACACACAACCTAATGCTATAAAAACACAGCCACAAAAACAAAGTTAGCTCGCTAAAATACCTCTGATCAAGTGGTCGCTACAAACACAATCATCAGCAGACTCTGCTCCTCCTGACCACAGACGTAGGTTTAAAATCCACTTTTTACGGTGTTGTTCTGTGAGCTTTTTACATTTCTCACCTCTGAGAATGACAATCTTCGGTACTTAATGAAATATATTTTCCTTTTCTCTGTTCAAACAATTAGAGCTGCCGTAAACTACACAAAACATGGGCATTTTGATGATTTTAGACGGCAGATTCCCAATTTCCCTGCTCTCCATCAGAACTGAGCACTCTCGCTTTGTCGCGATGCAGGAATGTGAGTGACGTCACGTGAATCAACAGAGCAGGCCATAGACATACACACATTCTATTGGCTGATCCTAGCAATAGCTCTAGGGTATGTTCAATAGCACAAATGTAGCAGACTCCCATCCACGTGCAGAATTTAATTTACTCTGTAACGGAATCTATTTCAAATGTAAGTACTGTTATTTGAAATAAAATTTACTTAAGTAAAAGTAAAATTACAGATTCTAAAAAGTACTCAAAAAAGTAGAAGTACACAAAAAATTTACTCAATTACAGTAACGAGAGTAAATGTAATTTGTTACTTTCCACCCCTGGTGGTGATGGATAAAAAACCAAGAGGGCCCTGTTTATCCACAGCCTCTCATATGATTTAAAGAGCAAAATGTAATGAATACAAATTAATAAATCAATAAAGGGTATCAGGAGAAATAAGAAGCTCACGGATTTAAGAATCACTAAAATGCAACAGAAACTCATTAGAATAATGTCCATCCATCCTCCTCTCACACAGACATGCAGATAGGAGGAGGGCGCCTGAGACAAAAATACCAAGCATAGCAGGGAGATGGAAAGACAGAAAAAGAAAAAGTGCCTGCATTTTTGCTCCTTAATTATTGCAAAATGGCATACACTTATAAATATAAAACCCATTATGTGAACATATTCACAAAGACAGTTTCTATTTTGGTCTGATTCCATTAACTGCTTCCAAACAACAATAACATGTTTTTGTGTGTGTTTTTTTGCACCATATGGGCCATTGTGTATTCTACATATGAACTTCCCTGTAATTATTATGAAATTAGTTCTGCTTGAGAACTCCTGGGGAGCACATTGCTGGTAAAATGTGTGGGGCTATGATAAGTAATATTGACTTTACCTCATTCATTAGGTGGTCGAGGCTTATTTTAGAGTCATTTGCATTGTAAAGGTTCAGAAATTACTTATAGACAATGCCAGGATCAAAATGGACTGTACAGTTGTGTTAATATGTCATGTAGCAATCAGAGGCGTGGCTACCAGGGTGACTGGGGATGGCACCGGCTACCCCTGAAAGGTCCATGATAAAGGAAAAAAAGGCTGCAATTGACAATGATCAAGGTATCAGTCACTCAGTCACACTCAAACTCCACCTCTGCCACACAACCATCAAGAATTATTAAATACATTCTGTTTTATTACCTTATGTGTATTTCAGTAGTTTTTATTGTTGATGAGTGGATGTGTGGTTATTGTTTTTATAAGCTTATGGACAGTTGAATACATATCTATCAAATAGGAAGAAATAGGCTAGTAGTCTATAGCTATATATATTTATAGAAGTTTAAAATAACTGAACAGAATACTGTAAGTCCACAATGTCAAGAAAAGCAGGATTACTTTAAAATTGATCACATTTGAATAAGTTCAGCTTATGTTATTCTTGTATTGACACTTTGAGTAACGGGTGCAACTTCTCCCAGGAACTTTACATTTTGATGAGGTTGCGTGCCCATCATCTGCATTTCAGCATTCTGCAGGTGGGCTAAATATTTAACTCATAATAGATAACCTTAAGCCATGGGCGGTGCCAGGCAGGGGCTAGGGGCCATACCCATAGCACCCCCCTAAGCACCCACCAAAAAAGTTCTGTGGTTTATTAATATTGTTTTTATGTTAGTCTACCATAATTAACCTATCATTTGAAAATTAATAAATACATAAATAAAACTAAAAAAATTGTAGACTAAAAACATAAATCCAACACAAGGTGATTCGGTCAATGAGCAGAAAGATATATGATATATGTTTGTAGCCTATTGTGAATTTAATGGTGATTTAGTTGCAAATTCTGACTCCTTGTAGTTTGTTCATATTAGGGCTGTGTCGATGTGTTGCTAACTGGCAGAAATAGTTTGTGATCTTTGAATCTGAGGTTGAAATGTGCTCAAACAAAGTAAACTAGTGCCTGTTGCTTGCTGCGTGTGTGTGTTGAATTATAAATTAATATGGAGGTGTGTAAACTTAGGTTGGCTTGTGAACGTATATGAGCCTTGTATTTACCACAGAATGTTGTGGATCAGGTTAATGTGTGCACACGTGTGTGTTGCGGCCTAGCCTCTCAGAGCACCCGAAAAGTTGAGCCACCCCATAGCACCTGCAAAAAAAAAAGTCTAATCAACTAAAAAAAAACAGTGCGTTTAGGGATGAGCGAGTTCAGCATTATCTGTATTTGTTAACCATATGAATAATCTGTATCTGTACTCTGACTGGGCGGGGCCTAACCCAGAAGTGGGTCAGGTTTACTGAAAATGGGCGGGGCTTTAACCAGTATGTTTTTTTTAAGCATGCAATTGATAGGGATTGATCAGAAATTGTTATATTTATTGCTGATTAGAAAATTATTTACAGGACAACATCAGCATTGAGCTTCAGAACAAGTTTCAGTGTGGAACAATGAACAAATGCGGTTGCAATTATGAAGTAAAATGAGTTTTTAAGAGTTTTCATACTCAAATTCCACATTGTGTGTGTGTGTAGCTGCCACTACTACCTTTATTTTTGAATGAAATACAGCAAAAAAAAGTGTCAGAAGTCGCTGACGATTAAAAAATGAATAATGTGTGTGTGTGTGTGAATGAGTTGATTGCAAGACACAATTCACTGATTGAAAAGAAAATGCCAAGTATCTCAGTAACACAATCCAGAATGAAATTTTGGAACGCTTGTCAGATATGGTCAGGGAATCCATAATACAGGACGTGAAGGACAGTGAGTTGTTTTTTTTTTTTTTTCTGTTATTGCAGATGAAACAAATGATCTCAAGAAAAGTGAACAACTGTCTTTCATACTGAGATACTATTATAAAGATGCAGTTCACAAATGCTTCATAGATTTACAGAGAGCCAGTGAATTAGATGCAGCAGGACTCAGTAAAAAATAAAATAGAGATATGGCCTTGAATACAAGTTTAATCTCATAGGTCAAGGTTATGATGGGGCAGCAGTGATCTCAGGGAGATGGGGTTGCAGCAAGGATCGGAACAGAGGCTAAACATGCCTTTTATGTTCACTGCAATGCACATTGCCTCAACCTTGTTATTGTTGATTCAGTGAAAGCAGTGTCTGAAGTGTAATGTGTTTTTTTGCATTGCTTCAAAAAGTGTATTTGTATATGTCTGGATCTTTTGTTCATGAAAAGTGGTTGTCAGTTCAGAGGGACATTAATTAATTAATTAATTAATTAATTAATTATTAAATCGGGCTTTCGCCTTTAATTGGCCATGTAATGTTAGTACATTATTGGAATTTGTCTTCTGCACTTAACCCATCCCTGAGGATGGGTCGGCAGCCATTTTGCGGCGCCTGGGGAGCAGTTCGGGGTTAAGGGACTTGCTCAACATCCCACAGTGACGGCCCCGGTGAGGCTTGAACCCTCCGATTACAAGCCCAGCGTCCTTAACCACTAGGCCACCACTCCCACATGTATAAAGATGCACCCAGAAAGCTACAGAGACTGAGTGACACAAGGTAGGCATGTCAGTACAATGCCTGCAAAAATCTCCTGGACAGGCTGCCAGCTGTCTTGCATGTTCTGTATGAGATAGATGAAGAGAACTGGTGATAGATCTATAGAAGCACAGGGTCTGATAGTCCAGATAGACTTGACGTTTATTGCAACATTGGCAGTATTCAGAAAGATTCTTGATGATGCAAAGTGTGCCTCTGTCATGCTTCAAGCACAATCACTTGGCCTTGCAAGGGCTATGGCCCTAACCCATGCTCTGCAGGAGACCTTAGAGGACTAGACCTGGATCTTGTCTGGATGATCTTTGGCAGCAAACTGTGGAGACTGCTAATAAATGTAATGTTGCATTTGAGGCTGTTGAGAAAAGGACACAAAGAGGCTCCTCCAGACTTACTGAGTATCTTGTAGAATCCACTGTTGGTCAATGTAGATGCAAGGAATGGGAGTCAAGTCTAGGATTGGTGTATTTTACCCTATCCTGGATCGCTTGAATGCAGAGCTTCAGAGACAATTCAGCAAAAACAGCTGTGATATAATGAAAGGCATAAAGACACTTAACCCCGAGGGTGAAAGCTTTTTAAAAGACAAAACAGTTTTACGTCTTGGCTGTCTTTTCGACTGTGATGCTGAGGACTTAAAACATGAGCTGTATCAGGCAAAAAAGGTATTTAAAAGAAATGCACAGTGTGGGACGAAACTATCAAATATAATGGATTTCACATCTTTTTTTTGAACCACACAAAGAGGTCTTTCATCAGCTTTTTCGCTTGTGCCGATAGCTATAGCAAGTGTTGGGAACGTTACTTTAAAAAAGTAATTAGTTATAGTTACTCACTACTTGGTCCAAAAAGTAACTGAGTTAGTAACTGAATTACTCTATAATAAAAGTAACTCATTACCAAGGAAAGTAACTATTTGCGTTACTGTTAAAAAAAAAGTTGCTATATGGCAAATATTTCAGATTTTTTAGTTGATGCGTGTGTCGTTGTGAGGTGCTTCATTAAATTTGAGTTGCTTACAACAGATGTCGACGAAGTCTTCACTCCTGGATATAATGAACACTTCACATACACGTTCTTGTTTTTGACCACAATTAATTTAAAGTGTTTGTATCGTCACCTTAAAAATGACAACTTTTCATCAGACTGCTCCACGCTCACCATCTCTGCTGCTTCATCAAATCTGCAGTGTGTGTGTGTGTCGCGTGCGTGTGTGTGTGTGTGTGTGTGTGTGTGTTGGCACATGTGTAAAAACACTGGCTCTCATTGGCTATGATGACACATGACGCCGCATTAGCCAATCATAATCGCTCACCTTATTTGTAACCCACCTCCTCACTACAGCTGAGGAAGAAGCCGGGGATGCTTTCGGATCACAGTTTATTCAGTCAATACGTGTAACGCACCGCATTTAACATTCACTAACGATAACGGCGTTGTAATGGCTTAAAAAGTAATTAGCTAGATTACCCCGTTACTGAAAAACAAAACGCCATTACATAACGCCGTTATTCCAAACGTTGGCTATAGCTTTGACTGTTAGCAGTGCCAGTTGGAGCACAGCTTTTCAGTTCTTAAGCTGATAAAAAACCATTTGAGAACAACCATGAGTGGTGACAGGCTTAGCAATATTGGACTGCTTAGCAATAAGAGGAGGAGGGCAAGGTCCATCAACTTAGATGCTTTTGTTGACCACTTTGCTCATCAACACCAAAACAGGCGCATTCAGCTGCTATAATGGCTGTGTGTAGTCCTAAAACCACAGACACAATGTCCATCAGCTCACATCCTCATTTGTGACTAAAGTGTCACTGTTAATTAGTAAACAGTACAAAGACTATTTAAAGAACACAGCCATGTCAATTTTTTCCAGCTGGATAGTTGCTGATAAGATTTCCTTTTCGGCCACTTAGCACTGTGTGACTGGGTGTAAATAATACAGTGTCTCTACTCCTTTTTGGAGGGTAAAGAGATTAGGTTGAAAGTTTTGTTACATTTCTGGGGGTGTTGTGACTAATGTAGCATCTCTGCCTCTTTTGATTTTTTTTTAATGAGCAGGAAGTTAGATGGAAGTTAAACGTTAGATGTATTAAAATGTTCCACGACTACAAAAAATGCATCAAATCTTTAAGTAAAAAAAAAAAAAAAAAAAATTCAATTTTTTGTTAGTTTTGGTAAATATTGGGAATAATTGTCACTTCTTCAGAATGCTGAGAGGAGAACCTCCACCAAGTGTAATTGTGTCCAATGTTGAAGGTGTAGAAGGAGACGTTTCAACTTATTTCATTCAGAGCACACTTCAGATAAGAGCATTTGTGTACAGGTAGAGTTATGCTGTTCATCACCTATTACAGTTCAGTACAATGTTAAAGTTAAAATCGTGACCACAATCAGTGAAAATCTATTGGCAATTAAAAGGTAGCCAAAGATACCTGCAGTTAGTGAAAAATGTTTAAGTAGATTTGACCACACAGACCTAATAAAGTGGGAGTAAACCCTGCAACGATCATATTAATAAACCTCAGCTTTTGAGGTTTATTAATATGATCTATGACGGTTTTCAATAAAAAAGGTTTCAGAGACCCTCAATAAATGAGTTTGTGGTTGATAAGTTCATTTCTCTTGATTCCTGTCCTCATTTTAACACTCATGAAGTGACTTGAGAAAAGGCCGTAGGAGCAGAAAAAGTTAGTGCTAGTATCAGGGTTGGGTTCAATTACATTTTTCAGTTAGAATTACGTTGTCAATTACCCATGTTCACTTACAATTCAATTACGATTACAGTGACAAGCATTTTCATTTACAAGTAAACTACAATCATTTTTTTATCCTCAGAAAGTCAATTACAATCACATGGTCAATTACTAAAGTTCAATTACAGGTAATCATAATTACTGAGCCTGAAATAAATAACACACTTAAAGTTAACCTTCCTCTTGTGTTAGCTTTCTGTTAGCATCTCTAATGATAATGGATCCTAAATCAGCTGTAAAATACATTAAAAACAAACATCTATTATCTAACTTCTTTCCTATTTATCGATGAAAATATAGCTTTTATATTTCTGGTGTGGGCGTCTGAGCTTTTTTGTATCGGTATACCCCTCGATTTATATTTCTTTTAAATGGTAATATGTGGGAAAGCTTGTAATGAAACATTTTATTAATATGTGTAGAACTTTTAATAGAATTGTAACATGGTTCCATCCATCCATCCATCCATCTTCTCCCGCTTAGCCGTTTCCGGGTCGCGGGGGCAGCATCCTCAGTAGGGAGGCCCAGACTTCCCTCTCCCCGGCCACTTCCTCCAGCTCTTCCGGGGGACCCCGAGACGTTCCCAGGCCAGCCGAGAGACATAGTCTCTCCAGCGTGTCCTGGGTCTTCCCCGGGGCCTCCTTCCGGAGGGACGTGCCCTGAACGCCTCACTAGGGAGGCGTTCAGGGGGCATCCTAATTAGGTGCCAGAGCCACCTCATCTGGCTCTTCTCGATGCGGAGGAGCAGCGACTCTACTTTGAGCCCCTCCCGAATGACTGAGCTTCTCACCCTATCTCTAAGGGAGAGCCCAGCCACCCTACGGAGGAAACTCATTTCGGCCGCTTGTACCCGTGATCGTGTTCTTTCGGTCATGACCCAAAGTTCATGACCATAGGTGAGGGTTGGAACGTAGACCGACCTGTAAATCGAGAGCTTTGCTTTTTGGCTCAGCTCTCTCTTTACAATGACAGACTGGTGCAGACTCTGCATCACTGCAGACGCAGTAACATGGTTCCAAAGTTTTGCATTAAATTATAATGGACAATTTTTATTGAATTTTCATGGCAATTTCAATTACAAAGTCAATTAAAGCCGTGAGCAGCATCGTAGGGTCCAAAGAAGTGGCATGATGTGTATCAAATATGAGAATGTTTGAACTTTGTGTATGAGAGTATCTGCAGTTTTCTATTAAGGCATGTGCCATCTGAGAACGCAAAGCATGATGGGTAATTTTCACATTTATTCTTGTTTAGGGTTGGAGAGTCATCATGTGTATCAAATATGAGGCTGTTTGAACGTTGTATATGAGGGTTTTTCTATTATGGCATGCAAAATGGCGCCAGTCGAAAAAACCCAGTATGAAAGGAAAAACCAGTTAAAAATCACTCTCTGTGAATTCGATGCAAATCCATTAAAAAACAGCCAAGATACAGCATTTAGAATGTGATGGTGAATAATTTTCCTGTGATATTATAGGCCCCTCCCACTGATCACAGCCTATTTTTTCCTCCATCAGTGACCTGCTCCCATCTTATGAAATTCATCCAACACTATTTTGAAGTCAACAACGCACATCGTCTTTCCGCTAGAGCTGTTAGCGTCGGACGTCACTAAAAGCGTCTGACACCACTAATAGTGGTGCTCTCTGAGAATGCAAGGCATGGTGGGTAGTTTTAACATTGATTGTTGTTTAGGGCTGGACAACTATTATGTGTATCAAATATGAAGCGGTTTGAACTTTGTGTATTAGAGTTATATGCATTTTTCTATTATGACGTGCCATGGTTGCTAACAGTGAAAATGACCGTAAATGGCGCCTGTGGAAAACACAAGGAATGATGGGAAATGTTTCAAGGCAGTCATGAATAGTCTTGGGCAAAGGCCATTTGTGTGAAATTTGAGGCTGATTGAACTTTGTGTGTCAGAGTTATGGGTTTTTTGAAATTGTGGCGTGCTTCAGAAATTAGCATTGCAACTTTGCGGCGGCACCACAATTATTTCGACAATTCTTCGACTAGTTTGCGCAGATTTTGCCATTTTTTTACCTTTGACTGAAGATGGCTGACTTCCTGTTTGGCCGTGCACGCATTTTTTAGCGATTTTTTTTCATTGCGCCAAAATATCTAAATTTTCAGCAGGCCTGAGGTACGTGCAAAATTTGGTGACACCAGCATGGCCTTCGGACCCTAATTATCTGAACTCATTAACAATTTGATTCAGATGACGACAGCACCATACTTATAACTTTGTCATAATTGTAATTAATTATCAATTATGTGATTACAATTATAATTGACACCAGTATAAAGAATAAAATGATAATGATAATCTCAGCATTTAAGTAACTTTTTTTGCAAGAAATCAAATAAAATAAATAAAGCACGAGGCAGTTTTGTTTTCCTAAAAAAAAAATTGCAATTGGAAATGCAAAAAATCGGAATTTCAGTGAATGTTTGAAATGCATTTTCCAGTATCATACTTAAAAATATTGGATGTTAGATTGTCTGAAAGACAAATGTGATTGGCGAGGTTCTGCTGTGAGAAGAAAACTGTGCCTTGATGTTTCTTTGAGGTAGAACCTCTAGGGATTTGTACAGACCCAATGAGGCAGATACATAAAAGCCATTAAAAGCAGATAAAACCCCAGCACACCTTTTCATGAATCCCATTTGCGTGAGATATGTATGTTAATGGGTGTTCATTTTGATTTTTTTTTAGTCATAGTCATAGTCTTTTAGTCACAATGTATTATTAGTCAAAATTTAGTCATCAGATCATTTCAGTATTTCACTTTTTCAATTATAATCTAGTTTTAGTCAAGTTTTAGTTGACGATATATTATGTTACAGATATAAAGTAGTTTTGTGTTCCTTTGAACAACTTTATTTTGGTGCTTCCTCAAATGAAAATATGCTTCAGATGGAAAAAAAAAATGACTTGACTGCTGTTATATATATATATAGAGAGAGATATATGTACATATAAGTTGTTGGTTGAGTGGTTGATTAGGATTATGACTAGAGGAAATGGTTTGGGCTTAAGGGTTGAAATGCTAGGTAAATAACTTTTAATTTACATACATCTATTTGAATTTTCTTCCAAGCAGCAGCAAAATGTTCCAAGCAACACAAAAAATATGACAACATCGTGTTGGCACGCACAATACAATAGATTCATTCATCACCAGTGCAACAGGGCTGAAATTCCAGCGTGGTTTTATCAAACACTAACCTGATATTTAGTAAACTGTCTTGACTGTACCAGGTAATTGTAAGATGTCATGATAGCAGTGACGTGTAGTCAGAGGACCTGTCGTCATGCCAGGTAAAATGCTAATAATTAAAATAGAAGGTTAATCTGACCACTTTACTGCCCTATAAATGTGTTTTCTGTATGATTTAAACATTTTCATTTAGCTGATTTTGCGCATTCCCTGTTCAAATCTATTGAAAAAGAGTGAAAGGAGGTCCGGAGCAGCGGTGCTTCACCTCTGACATCACTCAGTCACACACACTATATGGAGCAGCATCTCAACATGTCACCCCCCGGAGGGTGTATCATCATTTACACCCTCCGGCCTATTACACCACATACACATAAATCCACAGAGGCTGGAGGGGGAGCACCGCTCCCCTCCATCCCCCTTCTTTTAATTACACCCCATACATTCACCAAACACACACATTCACACAGGGGATCGGGAAGTGCCTCTCCATTGGGGAATGGAGAGGCACCATAACAGGGTGGTGGGTTGGTACACATATTTGGGCCTCTCCGGTGGGGGCCTGGCCCCTCTGTTGGTGGCTGGGCCACTGCATAGAGTAAAAGCACATCAAGATGGTGCGGTCGGGCGTGGCGGTGGGTCTCGGGGGGGCTTTGCCGGGGTTTCTCCTTGCGGGGTCTGTCCGGGCTGTGTCGGCCGGGTGGGGCGCGGGGGTGCCTCTCCCCCTGGGTGTGGCTTGGTGCTTGCTTTGTCTCCTGGTGGCCTTGGGGGCGGGCCCCGCGGTGTGCGGGCCCGGGGCGGCCTGCCTCGCCGGTTTGGGGGGTGGGTGTGCTGGGGGGGTGCTGGTGTCCTCACCGGGGTTGGGGCAGGGTTGTTTGGCGCCTCGGGATGATGCTGTTTACTGGGGGGGCGGCGTTAGCTGTTCCGATGGTTGAGGTTGCTTTCGGCCGCCTGGTGGGTATGTCCTGCCATCTGCGGACGGGTGGGTGGGTCCGGGGCATCTTTGGCTGGGGGCTGCTGTCCCGCGCTGGATGTGTGCCGATGGGGTGCCTCCGTCCCCGCGGTGGGGGTCGCCGGTTGCTCGCGGGCCGGCGGGGGGCGCTGCCCCGTGGCTTGCGCTGTCCGGGGGGCGGCGGGCCCTGGGCTGCTGGCCTTGTGCCGTCTGGGGCTGTGCGGTCCTGCTGGGCTGTGGCCGGGACCTGGGCTGGGGTGGGGGGCGCGTCCCGGGGGGCTTGGCCCGGGGGCTTGCCCTTGGGGGGTCCTGGTCCCTGGGGGTACTCCTGGGGCCCGGGGTGCTTGGCCGGCTGGCCGGGCCGGTCCTGGCGGGGGTCTTCTGGGGCGGGTGGCGCGTGCCGCGCCCTTGCATACCTTCTGGTGCGGCCCCTGCTTGGGCAGTCCCCCGTGAGGCAGAGTGTCGGGGTGGGATTAGGGGGCCACATCCCGGCGGGGCGGTCTGGCTTGGCCTCTGGAGGGGGCCCTGGCTTTAAAGAACTGAAGCTCGTGGCGCGGGCGGCATCAGCATCTGGGGCGCCCGGGGGGGCTGGGTTGGGGTGCCTGGGGACTGGCGGGGGGACTCCCAGCGGCCCCCTGGTGCCTTATGCGGCTTGGGGTGTGGTCGTTCGCCCTGGGCGGGCTGCTCCTGGTGCTGCATCCATTCCGGGTCCTCCTGGCCTGGGGTCGGGTCCTTGCTGGCTCTGGGCTCACCGGCGGGTGCCCGCCGGCTGCCTGTTCGGCGTGGCTCTGGTCGTCTGCTGGGCGTGGGCTTTGGCTCCTCCGCTGGGGTCTCGGGCGGGGGGCTCTCTGGGCCCTCCCCTCGGGGGGCTGGGCGCGGGGGTGGGGGTGGTGGTGGGGGGGTGGGGGGCTGGGGGGCCTGGGGGTTGGGGGTTGGAGTCGGTGGCGTGGTGCGCTTGGTCCTTGGCTCCTTGGGGGCTTTTCGGGTGTGTATGGGGGGGGCAATGGCAGCCTCTCGGCTTGGGACCTTGGGGGCGTTCGGGGGGCTGCTTGGCCGTGGGGTGGTCGCCGGGGGCCCCTAGATCTCTCGCTCTTTCTGCTGGCCCGACTGCTTCTTCGGGCCCGGGGGCGGCTCATGGGTTTTGCAGTAGCGGCTCTTGGAATCACATTTGTCATGGACGCACTGGCCTCGGGCTGTGGGATAACACTCATACTGGGCTCAACCATAGACACGTTGTTCCCAAATACCTGTTTTATGTAACTTCCACTCACTTCCTCCTCTGCTCACAGCCACCACCATTATTCCTAAGCCGCACACTGGTCACCAGACTGGCTTGATAACACAACAATAAGCACAATATACACAACCACAATTTCACATCACATCACTTGAAACTTATTGATTATTCCCCACCCATTCGTTTTCCTATCTTGTATCCCTCCTCCCTGTTAACTCCCCCCCCCCCACCCCCCTCACCCTGGTGTAACACTGCCCTCTCTCTTTTACATCCTCCCTTTAATAAAGTATTTACCCTTCCCTAGGGAGGGCTGGTGATGGTCACAATTATGCAATGAAATAAACTCATTTATTTAATTGCAATAATAAAATATGCATTGCTGTTAAAAGATTGCACTTCTTGTAGTGTTAACCTTCAACAGCATGTGCAAACAAGGTGAAAAAAAAAAAAAAAAAAAAAAAAAAAAAAAAAAAATATATGGAGCAGCCAGTCAGCGCATGCCTGTTGCTCTTTATAACGCTAATATACATGTTTGATTACTCATTTATTGCAAACGCTGAAGATCATTCATGATTTTCATTTTTATTTAGTAAAAAAGAGTTCACCCCCCCCCCCCCCCCCCCCCCCCCCCCAAAAAAAAAAGAATTTAAATAAATAAATAAACAAACATATACATTTCATTGAAAATGTTTTTTTGACAAATTGAAAAATCTTGTTTTTCTTACGATATTATTGTTAAAACAAAAAAATAATCAAAACCTTTAAAAACAACTGACTGTTTTCATTCAGGCAAAAAAATTGAAACATAAACAGAATCAGAATGTTTTTTGTAAATTACATGACCATTTTAGTGCTAGAACATACAATATATGCAAGAAAATTTTGCAACTGCTGAATGAAAATGAATAAAAGTAAAAATACAATGAAATAACGGCTAACTATTTTCAAATATTAAATCATACTTTAGAAAATAAATGCATTTCATTTCTTTTATTTTTTTTTATTTTTGCATTTCAGCTTCTATTGGATTCATAAATCTGTTCATAAGTCAGTGCCTCACGGGTCATGAACATCACTGCATGTCACTGCATGGTAGTGAAACGTACTTCCCACTAATCCCAAGAGGGGCTGCGCCACGATCACTATGGTAACTCTTATTTTACCAAAGGTAGTTATTCATCGTCACCAGAGACAGAAAAGCTTTAAAGGAATGAAAATGATCGATTAGCTCAGGTTATGATGTTAGTTTCTGATATATTACAAATATCAGAAACTTACAAACTGGTTCTTCTGCCTACACCTGAAATTACAACTGACACACAACTGGTACTGCTTTCTATGCTTCAGAGGACATTAAGATGTGTCCGAATAGTCCATCCTATCTCCTTTCCTGTCCACTTTTCCTAGACCCCCGGAAGTATTTAAGTGGTGGCCATGATAAAAAGCGTTCAATTTATTTTTAAGCTGAGGAAAGGCAGCTCAATGCTTCCTTTATAACCTCCTTTAGCTTAGGAAACACTGATCAAAATCAAAATCAGAAATACTTTATTTATTTTAGTGAGAAATTACTTGCCTTACAGCCACTCAAGAAATATTTCAAATAAAAGAACAAACACCAAACCAGAAGAAAGAAGAGAAAAAGAAAGAAAACGTACATAGTTAAGGAAAAGACCGTTAACCAAATAAAGACCAAACATGGACCAAATACCAGTGCACACATTACCATAGTAGTGCACACAAACCGTGGTAAAAGATAAAATAATAATAATACCAATACTACCACAGATATACTGCATACAACAGTAAATAATAATAATACTATTATTACTACAGATATTTACAACAATCACAGACAGGAATGATTTCCTGTGGCGTTTTTGGAGCACCGTGGTTGGATCAGCCTGGTGCTGAAGGTGCTTCTGTGACTGACCAGCACATAATGGTGAGGGTGGGACTCATTGACCAAGATGGACTTCACCTTGGACAGGCTCCTCCTCTCATCACCACAGAAAGTCCAGTTTTACCTACCCCCACAACGTCACTGGCCTTGCGGACGAGTCTGTTGAGTCTGTTGGCGTCTGCTCCCCCAGCAAACAACAACGTAGAGGATCGCACTCGCCACCGCAGACTTGTAAAACATCCTCAGCATTTTCCTGCAGACGTTGAAGGACGTCTCAGAAAATAGAGGCGGCTTTGGCCCTTCCTGCGGGAGTCAGTATTCTTACCCCAGTCCAGTTTAGTGTCAATCACCACTCCCAGGTATTTGTTCTCCTCCACAATGTCCACACTGACCCCCTGGATGGAGACAGAACTGACCGGCTTCTTGTTCCTCTTCAGGTCCACAATCAGCTCCTTAGTCTTTGTCACATTAAGCTGTAGATGGTTCAGAAATATACGTCACCTAGTGGAAGTGCGTCTGATTGTCAAAACAAATGTGATTGTCTTTTCCTTACTCCTCGCCTAACACTTTTCCATAACCCTGTGACGTCATCCACGGGGTTAAGGAAAAGAGGATAGGAAATGAGAAAAAAATACAGGGAGCCACGTGCTAGTTTATAATCAACTTTTTTTTTTAAACGTTTTTTAAAGAACGTGATTTCAATCATTTATTTTTTGTGTCTCACAAATCCTCCTTAATTCATTTTATTAGTCTTTTTTACATATTTATTTCAAAAACTTGAATTTAAAGAATACACGTTTACTCATCTATCTACATCAACCACATGTAATGAATAATTAAAATACTGGCTGTTGGGTAAAAACAAACTGTTATTGACTTTTATGTAAATCGAGGCTTTATCATCCAATTATCAAAAATCATCACACACAATTATCCAAAAACATTGAAACTAATTTGTATCCTAATTACTAGGCTCCTCTTCTTTTTAATGTTGTGGTTTTTTTTCTTATCTGGTCTCAAAGTTACAACAATGGTAAAATTAACTTTTAAAGCTTTACTACTTGAATCTTGAACCATGACAGAAAGGCATGGCTGAATTCGAACCGTAAATCCCATCCCCCACAATCCCATCCCAGTCTCCTCCTCTCTGGAAGTGCACGAAATCGCCCACGAGAGCTGAACGTGCACTACCGGTAAAACACGTCGCCACGCAAAAGGATGCACACAAAATATAGGAAAATGGAAAATTAGATTACCTGTCTAAAAGGAAAACTGTCACGCATCCAAAGTTAGTCCAAGACTGAAAACAACGCTTCACTATATATCGTGGCAGCCAATGAGGAGGCTCCTTGGTGGGCTCTGCCCACCTCTCCTTTCTCTACAGTGGGTACAGAAAGTATTCAAACCCCTTTAAATTTTTCACTCTTTGTTTCATTGCAGCCATCAAAAAAGTTCATTTTATTTCTCATTAATGTACACTCAGCACACCATTTTGACAGAAAAAAACTGAAATATAGATTTTTTTTTACAAATTTATTAAAAAAGAAAAACTGAAATATCACATTCTCATAAGTATTAATTATTATTATATATTAATTAAACAAGCTAAGTGGCATTAAAAAACTATTCTTACAACTTTGCCACACACATGCACCCACATACACACTGTGGGAGTTCATGAGTGCAGCCTTAGTCCATGATATGTAGCAGAGCCTAGAAAACTACAGCACAGCAGGAGTTAGGACAGCACAACAGTATAGTCACGTTGGAGGAACAGATTGGAGGAGCCCATCTGAGACAGCCTACGTGGTAGCCACCCTGACACATGTCTCACTACCTGCCTTCCCATTCCCCACTACGTTCCACTCTACAAACACTGCACCTATCATCCTGAGGTTAATAGTAGGGTAGGGTACTGGTTGGGTTTTATCTAATACCGGTGCCTACTCTGTATTTTTCAAACGGTTGCGGTGTTTAAACAGGTACTGTCAAAAAACCATACCCTTTTATTTTCAGGTTCAAATTGAACACAATATAACTTAAATAATATTTATACAATTGACATATGGAAATAAATAATAATATCAAATAAAGCAATATTTTATCAAACAATATAATACTGGAGATGAATATTGTTATGTCATGATTTTATTTGTCATTAATCGCTAATAGCCTCTACAAAAAATAACTCTTCATGTCAATATATTTTTTAAAGCTATACGGAGCCATTGCAAAAGAGTCAGAGTCACATTTTCTTTCTTTTTCTTTCCTCCTTACTCTCAATGTTGATGAACAGTAGGGCTGGCAGTCATATTATGCATAGCCCGTCTGAAAACACCTTAACTTATCTCATTTGCCCGCTACCCCTGAATAAACAGCCTGTCAAGGTTTGAAAATGATGTAAACTGTCAAAAGTGTGGCACTATTATAAACTTAATCTTACGCAAAACACAGTACAATGTGTGTACTGCAAGACAGAATTAGATTTCCATAACAGCACTTCAATGCAACCACACCCGAGCCGAAAGCATCCGCTTTATGCATCGAGCCTGCCGAGCTAACCCAACAGGTAGGTCTAATGTCAATGTCACGTTCACAAAAGTATTTAATTTAGATCAGTGATTGCTAGTGTAGATTACGGCATGTAAAAAACAAACACGTAGCTGAATAATGGCTGAATGGGAAATAGATGAAGTGGCCACATGGCGAGGCATTATGTGAAAAAGTGTATTAGTGAAGCGTTGTTAGAAAATGAAATGCTACAGTTACTTTACACTTCTTTCACGTTATTTTTATGATTGTGCCACACACATGCACAATCTTTCTTTCTCTCCCTCACACACACACGCACACACACACGCACACACACACACACACACACACACACACACATTTTCTGGATTTTATGTATTAAACTATGTACCTTAAAAATGTTTTGACCAGATATCTGACGTGATCACTGCTTTATAAATAGATGATATGAGGATCTGGGGCAAGGCTGCAGCAAAGGAGTCATTTGGAGATCTGCGCAGCTGCCCCGATGAACAGAGAACGAGCAAACCCTGCGCTCATTGAGCACTTGTCTGGATATAAAGCGGTGGATTGAGCAGTGTTGTGATTATCTCCTCGCTCGCCTCCCCATGACAATATCGGCATCCACCGGCCACAGGAGCACATAGACAACCAGCGTAGGTGGAGTTACATTGTAGGAGACTTTAAAGGACATAATCAATGTTGGACTTTTCAATGCTTTTAATCCTTTGGATCCTTTTATTCTCTCCTACCTGTTGTTTAACTTAGTGATTTACAACTGACAGCAAGTCTCTTCCTCCATGGTAAAGTGTATCTCCCATATTAAAGCATCTGTATCCATTGCTGTATGATATACCATGTAAAACATAATAAATATTAACACTGTTTAATTTGAGCAACTTTATTCTCTCCATATTTAAGTTACAGTGGGTGTTGAACATTTCAAGCTGCATTTTGGATTTATGTTGGCAGGTCCATAACACAGCTTTAGCAGTGACATCCTGTGACCACTAGGGTTGGGTAGGCACGTTGCAAATCGAGACCACCAATGACAATTTCATATGTTTCTGCTGGCATGGGTTAATTCAATTCAAATCAACTTTATTTGTATAAAGCAATTTCCAACAAAGTCATCTCAATGCGCTTATCAAAATATAAAATTCATAATAAAAAAAAACCCAACAAGACTCACATGAACAAGCATTTAGCCATCATGACATGGCAGCACATCTGTTGTTTGTGTTGGAAACACAGAAACACGGAGAAAAAGACAACAACAACTCGGAACAGCCTCAGTGAGGAGCATCCACAAAGTCAATCCTTCCTTTTGTTCCATTCACTGTGGAAAGTATGAAACATGTTCTGACCTTACCTTTGCTGAAGGTCTGGTAGCTCAGATCTTGGTCTCCCATCTTTTAAAAGCTGTTGTTTTTCCTCAAAAAAAGTTTCTCTATTGTCTCTTGCGCTGTCATCCTGACTGTAGTGTTATCCCGCCCACTAGCTAGAGAACGTAGCAGCAGCGGTCACGCGATATCAATTCACTAATGTACTATGAACTTACGTATAGCATTTAGCATAGCACTGTTAGCGTAGCAGCGTAGAGAGCTGCCTTTGGACGTATATGGTTGTCATCTTGGGGACCTGACTGTGCATGCACAAACACGAAAAAACCACGCAATGGGAACGGAGGCAGAGGAGCAATGAGCCTTTGGGAGGGGGCGTGGCCTCCCTCTGCCGTACAGCGGAGTGAGACTGTGCAGCTGTTCCAGGAAATAGTGCTGTTTAGTAATTTGGGCTATGAAACATACAAAATGCGGACACTTTCAAACTTAAAGTTTTATTGGAAATGGAAAAAAAAAATTTTTTTAATTATATTAATTAAAACAAATAATCAAAATATCAATTCACCCTTGGGTAGGCACTGCCTACCTTGCCTACCCTGACGGCATGTCACTGAGCTTTAGGAACTTATGTTACAGAAATAATAATGATAAAAACAGTTAGATTGGAAAATTTGTTTTTATTCCTTATTTGTGAATCAAACTCGAGACGTTCTATATATTTAACTTTTTTTTTTTTTTTTTTTTGCTGCCCCCCAGTAAGAATCTCAAACTCCGCCTATGCCCCACACCAATGCCGCCAGCACAGTCCCCATGACGTTTGTAAACTTAAAACTCCGGTTATCAGTGTCATGGGTGGTGCCAGGCAGGGACTAGAAGCTACCCCTAGGGCCTAGGATATCCATAGCACCCCCCAAGCACCCCAAAACAAATCTGTGGCTTATTTATTCATATGTTCGACTACCATAATTTACTTATCATTTTAAAATGAATAAATACATAAATAAAACATTTGTAGACTAAAAACATAAAATAAACACAAGGTGATTCGGGCAGTGAGCAGAAAGTACGCTCCTCTCCCCCTCGAGGGGGAGGGGAGCGTGCACGGAGTAGCTGTTCTACTTTTTCTGTGTTAGCAGCTGTCTCTCAGAGGCTCAGAGCAGATGTCCGTCTGTCCGCTGTAAAACTCCATCATTTCTGAGTGTTGGAAGCACTGGGAGACGTTTGAGGAAACACTGCATGTATTTCTCTTCTCTAACTAACTCTGTGAATCGTTCTGCAGCAGCTGCAGCTCACGGGGCTGTTTACACACTTTCAAAAAGGGACAGCGTCCTGAATGTGATTTAGCCACACTACAGAATTTAACCATACATTTCAGCATTAAAGGTGCAGTCAGCAACTCTCAGATCCCTCCCCTCCCCACTGCTCTCTTGCCCTGCCTCCAAAGTTTCCAAAGTCCCTCCCTCAGAGGAGCTAACAAGCTAATGTTAGTCCGACAGCAACATCACAGTAATATAACATGCTCTGCTAAAAGCATATTACTGCAGCGCTTCTCTCTCTCAATGTGCACACACCTCAGCAGCAGGAAAAAGTCAAAAGTGTCTCAAAATGTTGATATTATGCTGCTAGTGATTAATAAAAGGGTCTTTGTGGCATTTTTATCCACTGACTTTGACCCATTATTGTTTTTCTTGTAAAACTTTGTTGAAAAAAAATAAAATAAATAAAGTTAATATATCACCATTTTGAGGAAAAAATATAGAGAAATTTAACCAAAGCACTAATGTTTTATCTTGTAAAGAATATGATTGTTCAAACTGTGGGAAATGAGTGGTTCTAAACAATGCTTAAAGTAGGATTTTATCAACATGAGAAAAAACAAATGGAAATCACCAGACTGATATGCTGCTTTGTCATGTAGCAAGTGTTGCTAATGCTACACCACTTTAGTTAAAGTAAAAAGACTGTGTGACTGAAACAGCATGTCAGCCCTTTTAGCCACCTTACTCTTCTGTATAGCAACCAAGACTTGTTCAGTCACTGGTTTTTATAAGTTCTCCATTTTGTCATTATTGACTGCTTTCACTACTTCTACATCCTGTTTCTACATACAGCTTATTATAATATTTAAAGAAGAATTCTGTTATTTCATTTTTCTCTGTATGATAATAAGAATCATTTCCTTGAATTTTTGAAATAGTTGCCTGTTCTGTTTGTTTTTTCAGTTTGAAGGCTAATGCTGAGTTCACACCGAATGCGTCTTCTGCGGCACTGGACGCGTCTGCCGCACGAAACGTTTCACAGGTTTGACAGGATCAAAAAATGTCCACATTCACTTCATATGCACGTTTGAAACGAAGCCCCGCCCATCAGCGACACATCCAACTCGATGAGTTTCACCGCCTGCTAAAGCGAGGAGCTGCGCTCCTTTTTCTCCTCTCATGAACATAAACCACCAGTGAAAATAGCCAGAGTGATTAGCGGCTAATGCTATTTTAGCTCAGTGCTACGGCGAGAACCTGTACCTGCTACTACCACCTGATTTTCCTCCACAACAAATCCTTCCTAGTCCGGTCCTGGTTATAAAGGCCGTGTCATACAGCTCCAGGTGGTCACACACAGCTTTTACTCCATGGTTGAATGGGGGAACAGACCGGTGTCCATGGTGACGGCCTGATGTCATCATCAACAAAGAATCTGATTGGGTTTCGTCATGCGAAACAGTCGCAGGAGTTCAATAATATAAACTCTTGCGAATGTGTGAATGTGCGAATATGACGAAAAATCGGAAGCGTGCTCGAACGGCCAACGCTCTTGACGCGTAAATACAAGAGATATTACTATTTCTTCTGTCAAAATTTCATTCAATTTCTTTTGTTTTTCTATTAACTTTTTCTTGATTTGATAATTTCCTGTCTGTTCATGCTACCATTGCAATTGTTCTATTTCACTTTTTACTGGATTCATCTCTTGCATATACATTTTCTTTCTCCGAGAAGTGAGGGATATTATTTCATCACGTACGGTAACTTTTACGGCTTCCCACAATATAACTGGCATTATCTCCTCTTTGTCCTTATTTTGAAAGAAGGCTTCTATAATTTGTTTACCTCTGTCTTTAAAATGTCCATCCCATAATGCTCTTCCTTTTCCATTTCCCAGAGAAATGGTTAAAGTAATTGGAGCATTGTCCCCCAGTGTTATGGTTCTTTTTTACACTTCTTAATTCTTGTCATCTCTTCCTCTAACATAAAAAACTCCCACTCTTGACCGGGTGGGTTATAAATATTTAACAAACACATCGCCTTGCCATCTTCCTTTCCCACTACTAATAGATACCTGCTCTCTTCAGTTCAAACGAGGTACGTTTTGGTGGTATAATCGCTTCTCCTTTTCTGGCTGTGCCATAAAAGGAAGCAAAGACATGGGCTAATGCCAATTTACCAAGTTTCTCATGCTCTATTTTGTTTAAATGCATTTCTTGCAAAAAAAAATAAAAAAATATCCCCCTCTCTTTTTAAAGTTTGCAAAACTATTTTCTTTGTAATACAGTTTTGAAGGCCATTTATATTTTTTGACACAATTTTTTATCTCACTCATAATCACTTATATTTTCTTTTCTATAAGACAAAACTAAAAGACTACAAAACCATAAAATACAACTTCATTTATATTCCTCCTCAGAAAAAAAGTAAAGTAAAAAGGCATTGTGGACTTTCATGTATTACTTTTTTGCATGATTCCGTGTTCATTTTTTGAACACTTTCACTCAAACTACTAGCAGCCCATAAATCCCTCTCAAACTTAGAACCTTTTACTTGTATCTAGTCTTAATTTAGAACATATTTAGAAAAAGGCTTATCCCTTGAGAATAAGTTCAGAAAAAGTGAGAAAAGATAGCAGCTAGGAGAAAGAAAGGAAAGAAGAAGAGAGAAGAAAGAAAAAGGTCTCATTCTAAAAAAAAAAAAAAAAAAAAAAAGGACCTTGAACTAAAATAAATTAGGAGTAGTTCCTATTTTGTCCTCCTTTTAATTAGTGCTTCAATAAAATACAGTAATTCCCGACTGTGCACCCATACTACTCCATACACTAGTCACAAAATCAACTTTTTATATGAACAAAATTACTTTCCACTCCCCCATAGTACTTTAAATGTCCATGCTTTTCTTCCTCATCTTTCTTTTCTTCGCTTTCTCCACTCAACTTAAGCTTCACTACTCTTTTTCACCCTCTCCCACCAACAGCTTTGCTGGAAATAGGACATGCAATTTAATACCCTTCTCTTTCAGATGACTTTGGATGTGCATGAAGCCTTTCTTTTGGGTTTGCAGTTTTGCTGTGAAGTCTTGATCCAGGTAGATGCTGTCTCCACAGTAGAGCACTTCTTTCCTCCCCATGCCGTGAAGGCAGCACCTGTTGCTTGGCCTCCAAGGTCGAGAAGCGAGCAATGATACTTCGTGGTGTTACGGCAAATTTGCGGTTGACCTCATTTGGAGACATGATTCATTGCTCTGGTTGAGTGATGGAGTCCAGGCGAGGCATTGATGATTTTATAAAAAAAGGTTTATTATAAAACTAAATAAAAAGGAGTACAAAGATGGACAAAATTAGTGACCGCCCCGGGCGGACGTCCGATGATCGAGTGGCCCACAGTTCTAACTCATCACGTATATTCCCCCTCAGTCCCCCTCCCTCCTCCCCCAGGAGATAAAGAGGACAGAGAGGAGGTGAAAGAAGAGAGTGAAAAGAGACAGTTTCTTCTTTAGGTCAAAACAACCAGTTCTCTGGTATCTCCTGATTGTCGTGAGTGTTGGAGGTGTGTGCGTGTATGGTGTTTGTGTGTATGAATGGATGTGTCTTGGGTGTGTATGTGTGACTATGTGAGTGTGTGTAGGCATGTGAGTGTGTGATGCCTCTGTGTCTGAGGCATAAGATGTGTTTTGGGAAGCTGACCTCGAGAAGAGAGCAGAAAACATGAGACAGCAGAAATGAAAAGTCTCAACTTAAAGCCTTAAAAAGAATAAGGTCTATGAGTAAATATGTTAATAAACATAACGAACAATTTTGCCCTGACAGTGGCTTGTTGCATGCACCTGCCTTTTTGTTTGCCACAGAACGATGCGCTGCCACAATTCTCAGTTGTTCTTTATTGATTTGCAGAGTTTCATGTAGAAGCGTTTCTACAAAGTTGATCATATTGGCAGGGTCGTTATCCTCCTTCACGTTGTAGATGCTGACGTTCATTTGTCTTGATTTATTTTCTAGATATTCAACCCCCTTCTGCATCTAATCCATATCTTGTGTGAGCACTTATATCACTTCCACAAAGATGGTTTATTTTTTCTCAGTGCAGTTAACCCTTTTCTCCACTGCAATGCCTTTAATTTTGGACTTATGCTGTCCAATTTCTTTCTTTATTTCGTTCATTTCCCTCTTCGTTTCTTTTCGGAAAATTCTCCGCGGGACTCATGCAGCTCTTGAATGACCTTAAACACCTCCTTAAAACGCTGCTTGTCCATATTTGCATGCTTTTATCTTTCTTCTTTCTATTTTCCCATTGTTTCTGCTACTTTACCACTGTCAATACTAACTCCACTGTCTCTATCTTGCTTTTGGGTTTACAAGTCGTGACAGATAATCTGTTTTTAATGTTAACTTTTTTTACCTGGAAAATGTACTGCTGCCCTGATCCCACCTATTTCTGGATCCCTTTATTCATCTGTAATTATTGATTTTCTATAAGAATACTTCTCTTCTGAACATTTTTTAGCTAGATTTACCACTAAATCTTGCTTCTCTATTTTCCCAAGTTATTTTCTTGTTATTTAGAAATGTAAGCATTGCAAAGAGCCAGGGAGAAATACTAGACTTTGTGATGTTTGGTGATTTGGAAACTTTGCCTTCCTCTTCTGCATCTGAGTACAACAACACTCATCCGTCCATGGACCCAGCAAACCCGGACAATCAATTCCCCACCATCCTCTCCCAAGATGGAGCTGCAGGAAGTATATTTGATATTAGACTGCCTGGAGAGGGAGGTCAGAGAGACACTTGACCTCAATAGTGAGTTGGAACTGGTGCTGGCCACAAGTTTTCAGACCTTTTCCAGACCCAAAGTATGCGAGGTGCCAGAAATTAGAGAGCACATTGGGAGACACTTTAATGTCATGCTGAGGGACTCATCAACACCGAAAATGTATCTGGCCTGTTAGACTAAAGCCTATTCCTACCCTTGGAGTTATAATTTATTGCTATGAAAAACATATTGAGCATTGAAAATGAGGTTACCATCCTGTTAAATGTGAACACATTTGCCATTAAGTTCTTTACTTGTTTGTTTATGTTTCTAGTAAAATTATAGATGATTCCCTTACAAAAAAGAACAGGAATCTAGGAAAGCTCACCTGCACTGTCCAGTGTCCATGGTATTTATTTCATAGTCATATTGGAGGAATTATTATTTTGGCTGAAAATTTACTGAATCGTTTTGAATTGAATCATTCTAAATGAACCCATATCGTCCTTGAATCGAATCGGCAACAGCAATCTATCCCACTCATGGTCTTCTAATTGTGAAAAGAGAACCTGGTTTATACCTTTGAGTTTAAAAAAAGATGTAGAAGTTATTCAAAAAGAAATTATATAAACAAATCTCTGTGCATTTGTATTGTTACTTTTCTTATTAAATACTTTTTGAAGCAGAATTCTCCAAGTATTGAAATGTTCATCCACAAATAGGGACACAGTGAGATTTATCCATTGTGAGACAGGTAAGTTTCACCATACTAATGACGTTTTGTTGCAATAGTGATAATCCTAGAAATTGTAATAGTATTAGTATAATACGTGAAAATATAAGTATAGTTATAATAGTAATAAAAATTGTATTATAAAGACATTAAGTATTTATTTATTTTTGACCAGCTGTCTGTGACCCACTCAGTACCCACTTTTGGGTCCTGACCCACCAGTTGACAATCACTGTGCTATATTTTAAAAATCAGAATCATATTCAACTTTATTGGCCATGTAATGTATGTTTTACACACAAGGAATTTGACTTGTTGAACTGTGCTCTCTCTAATAGTGTAAACATTAAACTGTGTTATGCTTATTGTGTGGCTCCTGAGGGTCATCAAAGTTAAGCAGAAAAAGAAGAGATATATCTAAAGTGACATCGCCTGAGAGAAAACATTCCTTTCTCAGTGTACTTCCTCAAGGTAATGTCAGAGTCGAGCAGCTCTCCCTGTATGTAAATGTGCTGAGATGTTTAAATAAAGCACACTGAAGAAATGTTGGTCGGACTTATGGAAGGGGTTTTAAACAATATTGTTGTTTGTTCTATAACACAATTGAAGCTACAAATCCATTAGCTAAGTTTAATATTGAAATTGTAAACAAAATATTGGCAATTTAAAAAAAATTATCAACATTAAAAAGGCCTTTCTTCCCCCCTTTCTCCATGATGATAACATATCTCTGTGTTCTGCGGTGATGGAAGAAATCAAATTGGGCCTAACATTATTTAGACTCCAGTCGAGAGCTTCCTGCTATCTGTTCTTAAGACTTGTTAGATTTGGAGTTTTGGCGGTAGGGCTTTTCTGTTATTGTTTGTATTCTTGATACATTCTTCTTACTAATTCAGAAATAAACTGCCAACACTGCCTCCATGTCATTGTTAATGCAGTCTTTAAATCATAAACATAAACATTCAGGCCCCTATTTCAGTGACCTAAAGTGCAGCTTTGATCTGCGTTTTGATCACAGTGCCTGATATCTTTGAGTAACACTTTTCTCCCTTACTTTTGTAGACATGTCCCTAAAAATCAAGTGTGGTAGAGATTTTGCAGCGCAATTAAGTTGAAAGACAGCATGGCGCACCACGCACTATGATTACATGTTGTTTTGTTTCCGGTGTCACGGTCTGTGTTTACCTCGTACTGAGATCGATTATGAGCATATATATAAAAAACCTTAGCCTTAACCCGAACCTAATCCAATAAACTAATTATGTGTTCACACCGGATACGTCTTCTGCGGCATCGGACGCATCTGCTGCACAAAACGTTCCGCAGGGTCCGCAGGATCAAAAATGTTCGCATCATACGCGCGTCTGAAGCGAAGCTCAGTGAGTTTCACTGCCTGCTGAAGTGAGGAGCTGCACTTCTTTTTCTCCTCTCATAAACATAAACCTCCAGTGAAAAAAGCCGGCGTAATTAGCGGCTAATGCTATCCTAGCTCAGTGCTGACTTTCAAAGATGAAAACTACAGAGATAACTTTTACCTGCTACTACCACTTCCTCACTGATTCTCCTCCACGCCAAATCCTTCCTAGTCTGGTCACGGTTATAAAGGCCATGGTTGAATAGGTGAACAGACCGGTGCCCGTGTTGACGGCCTGACGCCATCGTCAACAAAGACTCTGATTGGCTTTTGTCATGCAAAACAGTCGCAGGAGTATTATTTTCTCTTGCAAATGTGCGGATATGCGTAAAATCGGGAGCGCATTCGCACGGACAACGCTCTTGAGGTGTGCACCGCACTGCCGCACAGATTTCGCATCGACTTTGTATGTAATCTGGACGTACAGACATTTTGTGACACAGCCGGTGTGAACGCAGCATTTAGCAAATTAATGTTTCGGTAGTGCGCATACGCATTTATATCCTCATAATCAATCTCAGTAGGAGGTAAACACAGACTGTGACACCGGGATGCATGTTTATTTACTTTTGGCAAAAAATAGAGGCTGCATTGGAGTCCCGGGTCCCGGGCCCCGGGCCAGCAAATCCTTACTGGTCCGTAACGTACGGCAACAAAAATAGAAGGCTGAAGAGAAGGAGCAATATCAGAAGCAAATGGTAGTACACGTCGTGCTTTACACTGTGCGGTAAGAATTGTATTTTATGTTTTGTTTGTAGCCTTCTATTTAATACAGCTGGCTAGCGCTAGCAGTGACACAGCACCAAGCTGTGGCCAAATTCCTGTGAAGTTGTTTTAACATCAACTCTCACACTGTTTCACATTTTCAGATGTCTGTAAATTTCAGCAAAATCTCAGGCTTTGGTTATCCTGTGTGAATGCGCCACATAAAGAGCAGATGTTTAGGGGTCATTTATTTATTGCATGTGGTCCCTAGGTAAACCTAACCCAGTGTGAATAGGGTTTTACTTAGACTGGACATGAAGAAAGTTCCGTGTTGATTATTGTGGCGTGTGCGATCCCTCAGTGGTTCTCAACTGATCAAGCTTCCTCTTTTTTTTTTTTTTTGTCAATTTCATGTATTGAAAATGTTCTTAAGAAGTTTGAACCTTCTGCATTGTAATAAAATAGGACAGTTTAGCATATTAAAAAAAAAAAAAGGAGGGAGTAAACATTTTTAGCTGTGGGTGATGCAACTGGAGATGGAATACATCATTTCATTTTCAAATAGCTGCCTTTTAATAACAAAAAGTACCCAGATCAAGCCATTCTTCTTATCATATTAGTTGTTGTCATTAATAAAAGTAACGGTAGCATGAACATTTTCTAGTCTTGACAGAAACAAATTATAGAAGAAGAATCTGTTCAAAAAATATCTTTAATCAGCCAAAAAATGTTGTGTGCTAACAGCTAGGAACTATATATGCTGTTTTCTGTTCATATCCTTCTTTCATATGTAGCAAAAGATGAAAACAGCTAAGGATATGAAAAGTGAATCTTAATACTTGGGTTTTTAAGTGGCAGAAAATCAGTGCTAGAGCACTGTGATGAAAGAGGTTGATTCCCCTCTGCCTGAGGAACAAGCGTCTGTTGGGGAAGATCTGTCCCTCCTGGTCTTCGGGGGACCTCAGTGAGTGCAAGTGTCGCTTCAAAAGATGCTACATTGAATAGATACTTGCTGGTTTAATCATAAAATTGACCTCATTAGTAATCTAACATCAGTCCACTGTCTCTCATGTCTTTGTCTGTGCCTGGGAAAAGCCACAATAACCCCTTTTGTGGAATTCACTTGGAGGAAAATGTATGGTTCAGTGGCAGACAGTGAGATGAATTTGAAGAGGTCACCTTCATTAAATAAGTGAACTGTTTTAACAAAAAGAGACAAGGTTATCATCTGGGAAATCATTTTCATTACAACTTGTCTGCAGCATATGATCATTTTCAGTCTTGTCACCGACTCAACAAAGTTCCAGTCCTAATAGAGCTGTGGGGCAGACTTGATCCCAATTGAAATTGTAAACAATTGTAAAATGAGAGATACGGAAAGAAACTAAAAATAAGAGCTTCTTTTGTATGTTGTGATGTAAGAGTAACTAAACCCCTGCTTTCTCCTGACCTGCCACTAGAAGGTAAATTCCTTGAATATGGGCGGGGCTCCAGGAACAGTTAAGACACGCCCAGTCTATACTATAAAATCGCCAATGAACAATCTATGCTATGTTAACTATAGCTACTCATTACTCAATACCTCTGTTCACTCTTCTCTCAATTCAACCTACTCACCACAGATTGTAGAGCCCACAGGTGCTGGTTTTTATAAATGGGGCGGGGCTAAAAATGCTTGTTTGTGACGCAAGATGGTCCCAAAATGTCACATGATCTTGTAGCAAAAATGAATCGTAATAGCTGAGTTTCAACCCATAGAGGGCAGTAACTCTGACATTTTACAACCAAATATGCCAAATTGAAATACTTTGACTAAAATGTTGAGAGTTGGACCAGGATCAATCAACAGCACTACTTCATACCCACATTCATATTCAGCAGAAAAAAAGGGTTTTGGGGTTCAGTTAATAAATAAATAAATAAATAAATAAATAAATAAATAAGAAGATTACTTCCATTAAACCTGCCCTTAGATTAAAGCAAAACTCCAGCTTAAAACCCAACACAAAAAAATACATACTTACCTATGTTCAGACTAAAACGATCACTTGAACCACTGAAAATAATCTTTATCATCTAAAGGTGGTAAAGGGTATGCTAAAGAAGGTTTGGGGAAAGTTGGGGGAAGTTTTCCCTCAGAGATATAACAAAGCATTTAATGTTATAAATATTATAACCTGTTTTTTGTCAATTATGATTTTAATAATAAATGTAATATATTTGACTCTTATTTTTTTAAACTGAAATATAACCATAGAGCCAAGTTGGAGTACTGTAAATGTGTAAATGTGGGTGTCTTCTGTGATGTGGAGCTGCTGCAAACAAGAACATTACACGCCAGAATATCCCTCCTAGAATTCTGTGTTTCTAAAATGCATACTCTGAACACTCTGCTCCGCTGGCTGCACGCAGAGAAAAACAGGAAAGCTTATCCATTGTACTTGCATCATAGGGAATAATTCAATATTCAAAATAACCAGGGGGGCTTGCCTAAAAGGGTGCAAAGTAATGAATCAAGCATTACAAAACAAAACAGCAGCAACAGCGACAAGAATAACATGAAATTAGATGGACGAATATGAAAAGAATGTTTTTCATGGGTATTTATTTTGTTTCCAAAAATGAAAGCTCAATAATGCAGGATTTGTTTTCCCCTCTGTGTTTTTGTAATATTCAAAATGATTAAATAGGCAGGCACTAACTGTGCCTCAAAGAAAATAACGTTAGAAATGCAATGGAAGTTTATGAGGCAAAACATAATAATCTATTTCATAATTTGAGTAAACAAAACAACTTAATGGAAGCTCCTTTATTTACATCATGTAGATTCCACACCCACTTTTGTTGTGCAGAGCCAATGATGGCTTGGAGCACACCAGAACATACTTGCAGGGCAGAGTACACCATTAACAGGATACCAGTTCACCATTGGATTTACACACATAGTAAAATTGGTGCCTATTAGTGTGGCTTTTACACAAATGCTGCAGGCAGGAACATCACTGGTAAAAACTAGACAATGTTTGCTACGCTGAGACATGCAAAACTGTAAAACATAGACATCTTCACGTTATACAAAATAGTCCACGCTTGGAGTCACCTAATCACGTATTTTCCACCAAAAATCTCTTAATTGGTGCGTCAGCTTCCAGCAGTGTAAGACTTAGAGGTGTGAATGACAACTATTAAATGAATATTCATGAGATGAAAAGCAATTATCCATGTTGGTTTACCATTAAAAGCAATAAAAAAAGGGCAAAATAAACAAAACAATGTACCCTGAGACATTACCAAATAGACATTAGCAAAACAGCAGCAATCAAAGTAATGGAGAACAAACATTTGCTGAAATCACCCTATACTGCATTAAAAAAAAAACCAATGCATGCATGCCTTTTCTTAATATTGCTGTGTAGGTGTATAGTAGACATGCTATTATAATTAAACGTGAAATTAATTTGTATCTAATCTCCATAAATGAATTAAGTTGATCCAAACATAGACTTCTGGAGATGTGTTCTCAATGTGGATTAATAAAAAATGTTTTTTGTAAAGTCGAAGTTTTATTGGAAGGCTTTATATATTACTTTCTTTAGATCGACATGCTGTGTATGGATGTATTTCTATTAGGTAAAATGATCCACCCTACATTAGTTGTCTTTGAGCATTGTAAGTGAACTTGTATAGTAAAAATACACTGGCCAAACACACACTGACCCTGTGAGTGACCCTGTGTTGCAAATTATGCTCAGGTTCAAACTACATGATTTCAGCCTTAAACTCCAAACAAGATTTTGATAAATAAAAGCCACACTCGATTTACTTAGGTGGAAGTAGCAAATCCCTTGATAATTTTTTTTTTTTCAATTTAAATTCTTTGTTCAAAAAAATTTGAAATTTGTCTGTAAACAACAGATAGAAAAAGTGTTTTTTGACAACTCTCTGTCATGCATACGGCTGTTTGTGTCATCAATAGGGGTTGTGGATGAGGATCCAAGCGCGGAGACAGAATCAGGGAGCAGGCAGGCTTAACGTTCAAAGAAGGAGTCCATTTTAATGACAAAAAAATTAAATCCAAAGGAGACACGAGGAAACCAGGGAGCAGGGTACAAATGCAGCAGGACAAGAGGAGGGTAACATAGACATTGACAACAAACCAGCAACCATTCTGTGTCCAAGCAGTCAGCTAAATAGTGCAGCAGGCCTGATTGGGAAAGAGCCAGGCAGCTAATCACTCACAACCTAAACACACTGACATCACTGGGAGGTGGAGACTTGAGCAGGAACACCTGGGAACACAGAGACAAGAGTTAACACAAGAAGCCTGTACTATGAAGTTAGATTTCGTCTTATTGCGCAAACTTCCAGGATTTAATTGGTATGTGCTGTCCTACAAAGCAGGCTAACGTCTTACGGAGCTAAATCACCACTGTAACTTAGGCTGAACGACTAACCTGGTCGGGACCAGGTTTTGTTCTGGCTAGGATCTGAGCGAGTATTAAAGGTAGGGTAGGTGATTTTCAAAAGCTAGCATGATTTTGAATGTGGCTTCCCTGATGGCTCCGCCTTTATCCCCTCGCCCCTCCCCCTCTGTGCTCTGTCTCACTCATATGCATGTGCACAGCTGCTGTAGAAGAGGAGCTCAGCTCATCGCTTGTATTGTATAGAAACTTCGTTGTCTCATGTCTCATTCAGCAGTAAATAAACAATAAACTTTACCATTATATTTATACTATAATTCAAGGATGGTGTGTGTGTGTGTGTGTGTGTGTGTGTGTGTGTGTGTGTGTGTGTGTGTGTGTGTGTGTGTGTGTGTGTGTGTGTGTGTGTGTGTGTGTGTGCGTGTGTGTGTGTGTGTGTGTGCGTGTGTGCGAAGCAAATGTCTCCCTGACGCGGTGCCTGTTCCACCTGAAACTTTGTCAACGGGTTCCAAATACCCCGAGTTCGTGCATCTTTTATTTTGGAGTAATTTTGTCATTTTCAAATGTCTATTTTAATTTTATTTCACTTCTGGACAGCACGGCAAGTAAAACCTATTCAGCTTTTGACGTCAGTGTGAGAGGGGGCGCTAGCGCACATCTATATCTATTTCACAGCTCCACCAGAGCTCCTGTGGACGGGCAATGGTGTTGAAAGCTGCACATTTCTTCGTGGCGTGTGTGTGAGAGAGAACCAACGGAGGAGATTAGAGTCCCAAGTCGAGTCTCACACACACACGTCGATCAGGTGCGCTTCACTATCGATCACTGTCTACGTGACATGGTGCAGGTATGTGAGTGTTGAGTGTATAATGGACCACCATTTAGTCTGGTTACAGTCTGTGTCTGACACCTGTTCACAGCGTGGTAGTGACTGTAGTGTTACGCTCTGAGTCAGGTCTAAGTGTTTACATGTTACGTAGATGGTGCTACATAGTGAAGGTCACATGATAACTGCAGGTTCACCCACGCCACACCTGCCACTACACCTAACTACAGGAAATGAAACTTAAGCAGGTACACGTGGATGGACTGGTGCCCCCCCCCAAACACACACACACACACACCAAACGACAACAAAAATACGAAAATGACTCAAAATCACACTACAAATGCAACAAACAACAATTATACAAAAAATGCACAAAAAGACAACAGAAAGATACAAAAAAACACATAATCACTGCAAAAAACATACATTACAGAAAAATACACCAAACAAAAAAATATAAAAATTTGTAAAAAAAACAACACATTCATCATGCGCATGTCTCATAGAATTAAACCAGGGAAATTGCATACACTATTTTACTTTGCACCTGCAAATATACCCCTTTATAATGTTATTATTATTATGCCCATAATTGACAACTCTACTTAAACTCCCACTATATGAATACATACTTCCGATGGGCACTGTACTAGTATGTTAAAAAACGTGACCAAAAACTCTGTTTTAGCTCTGTCAGTGGTGACGCACTTTCAGTGTGAGCTCGTGCATGCGAGGGGTCGAGAACGAGGAGGGAGACAGGGAGACGTGATTGGTTAAAAAAAACTGTTTGTTTTTTTTCATTGGTCAAAGTTCTTACAGATTTACAGCTGCTACAGATGATGGATTTTCGTCGTTCCTTTTTCAGAACACATAAAGACAATTTCAACTAAAAACTTAAAAAGTGTATCTGGAGAAAATCACTTCCCGTGGCTTTAAGCCTCCGCCTCCTGACCAATCAGTTCACGTAGAAAACGACCTGCCCAATAAAAGGAGGATCATAATTGTGTGAACACGTCTTTGTGTGGGTCTGATGTGACGCTGACAGGAAAGAGAATATTTAGGCATCGATGCAATCCTTTCATTTACCCGTGACATCCTCTAGGAACACTATATATTTTTATCTGATAGACAGACCTACATTAGGTCAGATGATAAAACCTGCGTGCATCGGGCACTTTCACACCGATTAATTAATTAATGAATTCTATGGTGATGCAGGGAGCCTTAGTCATGTAAGATAAAATAAAATACAAATATTGAACACCTTATGATGTAGGCTGAACTGTATAAACGCAGCATCAGACAAGGTAAAAGTGAAAGTGAAACTCATCAGAGTGTTTGTTTATCTTGCATGTATAATCTCACTAATTTAAGTATTAATACTCATCAAGTTCTGCATTAATCTCTTACTGCTTTTACTACAGCAACAGTATAGTTTTTGGTCTGAATTATGGATTTTAATTCTTCACATTTTTAAGGGATAAATCCAGGATATAATTATCTAGCTTCGTAGTATAGGCCCAAGAGGTTAGACTTGAAAACAGAATAAACTAAGACTCTCAGAAAAACAGAAAGAGGACTACAAGGGCTACACACAAACAAAACATAACAGACCCTGACAATTTCTCAAATAGAGTAAAAATCCTGAGCCTCATAACATTTCATTATGATTAATTACACATAGTTTAAGGTGTTTTTGTACTGTATTTTGTGGGCTATAAAGCGCACTATTTTATTGGCCGCATTACAATAATTTAAACATTTTCTAAAAAAATCCACACAAATGCCGCAGCCTAACATAGGCGGCACCCTATTGGCTGATGAGGGTGACCTTCAGACAACTCGGCCAATCAGAACGGGCAGGTAGTCGGGTTGCTGTACTCAAGTGATACTCAACTGATAAGTTTACATATCAGTCCATTTACAGCTTTTTATGGTCACTTTTTACTGGAACCAGACTGATACACAGCTTCCTCCGCTCTTCTTACCGTGAACTACCGCGGAGCGATCACAGAGAGTCGGACTCTGAGTCAGAATACGTACGCAATCGTTTCTGAACAAATCCAACGTGGTGATTTGGCAACTTCATGCTGTTATGCTACTTTTACAAACTGTCTGACTTTTCCTGTTGACGGAGCGGAGATCAGAACAGCCTGGACACAGCCTGTATCTAATCTCCTGTTCTGATCTCCTCTCCGTCTGTCCGTCCTCATTACGGAAGCATCTCCATCAGCCTCAGCGTCCAGAGCACCGATCAATCCTGAACAAACCTAACCCAGTGATTTAACAACTTTACACTGTTTATATTTCTGTTACAAACTGGCTGACTTTTACTTCACCCATGCTGCTGCTGCTGCTGCAGCGGGCACTCTCTCTCTCTGACAACATTTGTCCGTGTCGTCGCTATGATAATGACGCAGTGTGCATCAGGATAAAATGAGTGATCAGAATGATTCTGTGCGAGCAAGAATGATTTCATGTTAACAATTGCATTGTGACGGAGCTCAATTGTGTAGCATCATTAAGCTTATAAAACTGGGAAAAATATACAGTTTAGCCACGACATTGTTTACGCCGCAGGGTCAAAAGCTAGAGAAAAATGTAGCGGCTTATAGTCAGGAAATTACGGTATATAGACTTTGAAATAAACACCAGGAGGAACCAAATAGCGTAACAGTCATCAAGCTGAGAGGCAGCATTACTGTCCACCTCAACAAGACTCCAAAGTTTGAACAACAATAGGCTTCATTGTTTTCTAAATATTCAATAGGAGCTGGTCTTAGACAATCTGACTCAATCTATCCTTAAGAACAGAGAGGAGAAGGGTCAGATGAAGTACCTCAGTGTTCCCTGAACAGTGGAGTCTTCAGATGTCTCTTAAAAGTGGATAGTGACTCTGTGGATCATGCAGAGTTGGGTAATGCATCCCACCATTTAGCTAGGAATGTAGAGCCATGCTGGGCTGGGAGCATCAGGCAGAAGTCGCTCCTTTCACTGACTTGTAAGACAAAAGAAGTTTTAAATGTGATTCGAGTTGCTACTGGAGGCCAGTGAAAATAAACAGTGGGTGACATATTGTTTGGAGCTGGTTAAAGACCAGACGTGCTGCCGCATTCTGAATCATCTGAAAAAGTTTTAATGTGCACACAGGGAGGCCTGCAAAAGGGCCTGTATCAGAAGCTGTGTGGGCTGTTGTGTCAGGTAGGGTCTGACCCTTTTCATGGTATACAGGGCAAATCGGTAAGACTGAGAAATTGAGGCCACATAACCCAGATTTCTGGCAGAGTTTGTTGCCACAAGTAGATTGGATTCAAGCCAGGCACTGAATAGTGGTTGATAGTAGGGAATGAAGGTTGGAATGTGGTTGATAGTAGGAAATCAAGTACTAGTGTTGTGGTAGTCGAGACCTGTCTTGGTCTCCAGACCGGTCTCGAGACCAAATTTTAAAGGTCTCGGTCTCGTCTCGGACTCTGAAGCATTTTGACTCGGTCTTGTCTCGGACTCGGGCTGCCCGGACTCGGGATTTTCTCTCAAGACCGTTCGAGACCAGCACTAATTCCTGCTATTTTTAAACTTTTTTATAATGTGATAATAACACAGAGAAGAACGGGATAAAACTATATTTTTTTCATTCTTTAATCCACCCTGTATAATGACCACAACCTTCCTTAATGTGACTGAGTGACGTGTGTGACACACTCGTGTGTGTGTGTGGCTACGGTGTCAGTTTGGACCGCGGAGCGCAAAGGAGATATGAACTAATCACCGGTAAAAATCCCAGTAAAACTCCAGAAAACAATCACCATGAATAAATATTATCTCCCTGGTAAAGACAGTAGCTCTAACAACTGGTAAAATGATAAACTGATGATATTACAGCCTGTGAATGCAGTACAGGAGACGCACTTACTCCGCCTCTGGGTCCTAGTGCCAGCCGTCCGGTGAAGCCTGTTCCGTTAACCGTGTTTACTGAGGTCCGTGTGTGTTTAATAAGACCGTGTGTGTCTGTGTGAAAGTCTGCATGTTTATTCCTCTGTCCATCCACTCTTTTCATTATATCCATGTCTTTTAAGGCTTTTATTACATAGTATCGGCTGTAGTCCGGGCCGCCGCCATCTTGGATTATGTCGTCACCAGTGCGTCATCGCCGCAAATTGCACAAGCCAGAATGACACAAAAAAGACGGTAGGTCTTATGTTAGTCTACTATCTTTTTAAAGTGGTGTTTTTGTGGCTTTTGACTCCAATTACATTTATGTATATAATATGTTCCCCACAATATAAACAGGTTCACAATATAATTATTTTTTATAGTTTCTGTTTCCACTGTATCCAGAATAATAATAATAATTCTCAACAATAACTATTGATTAATTTGTCACATGACTGTTCCAGGGTTTGAGTTTGTTTTATTTAGTTTCCAATCCAATCCAATCCACTTTATTTATATAGCACATTTAAACAACAAAACATTTCCAAAGTGCTGAACATGCGACCACAACAATAAAACCAAAACAATACAAATGAGTTCTGCCACTAAATGAGTATAAAACAATAAATAAAAATAAAACAGTTTAAAAGAATAAATATAAATAAAAAGACATTAAAAACTATAAATAAGAATAAAACTCAATAACATAAAATAAAAGACACAGAGGACCACACAACTTACGCGGTGCTAAAAGCCAGAGAATAAAAGTAAGTTTTGAGACGAGATTTAAAACACTCCACGGTGGGGGGCCGTACGGATGTGGAGGGGCAGAGCGTTCCACAGCTTAGGGCCGACAACGGAAAACGCTCTGTCCCCTTTAGTGTTATGGTTCGCCTTCGGAACCACGAGCTGGAGCTGGCCCTCAGACCTCAAAGCGCGCGGGGGTCAGTAAATTTGGATGAGGTTTGTGATATACTGAGGGGCCAGTCCATTCCAAGCTTTAAAAACAAACAATAAAATTTTAAAATCAATTCTAAATTTAACAGGGAGCCAATGCAAAGAAGCAAGGATTGGGGTGATGTGTTCACGCTTTTTGGTCCCTGTTAAAAGTCGTGCCGCTGGGTTCTGGACTAACTGCAAGCGGTAAAGTGCCTTTTGGCTGATGCCAGAGTAAAGTGCGTTGCAGTAGTCCAGACGGCTTGAACTAAAAGCGTGCACGACTTGTTCAAAAAGATTAAATGATAAAAAAGGCTTAACTTTGGATAAAAGACAAAGATGATAAAAACCCGATTTTAAAACGCCATTGATCTGTTTATCAAATTTAAAATCACTGTCTATGGTGACGCCAAGGCTGGTGACTTTGGGATGCAAATACTTTTGGAGTGATCCCAAGTCTGTGAGGGTACATCCAAATGCCATTATTTCTGTTTTTCCCTCATTCAGTTTTAAAAAATTCTGGGCTAACCAAGCCTTGACATCACTCAGACAGTGGAGCAGGGGTGTCAGGGGGCTGTGGTCATTCTTTGCAATGGGCATGTAAATTTGACAGTCATCTGCGTAGAAGTGGTAAGACATGCCATGTTTCTTAAAAATCTCTCCAAGTGGGAGGAGATATATAGCAAAAAGAATGGGACCCAGGATAGATCCCTGGGGGACTCCACAGTGAAGTGGGGCAGAAGATGAAGTGGAGTCCCCCAGCCTGACGGAGAATGACCTTTTCACATCTACCTGTAGCTCTTTGTTTTTAGACTGATGACAACTTGTTTTATTTCAGAAAGTTTAACTTTTACAGTTACAGCTGGAAACCTTTGTTAATTGAATATCCTAGTTACATTACAGTAACCAAATTAAACTATATCAACTAGGTGAATTAATAAAAATGGCCTGTGTAAAGGTTTTTTCAAACTAAAAAATTATCTTGTGAACTCTGTGACCTGTTGACCTGCACAACTCAAAGAATCAGAATCAAGAATCATTATTTCTTGGTAGAAATGCTTTTAAACACTTGCTGTACATTCAGCTGACATAAAAATCTTGTTTTCAAATATGTAGAATAATTGTGAATTTATCAGTAGCAGTCGTACTTTTAATATTTTACAACATTTTTTGCAGGCACCTTTTTTGTCCGTTAAATGTATTTAAAATTAACTAAAATTGAAGAGAGAATGTTATTTATCTGTCGAACCTTGTCATAATTTCATTTATTTACATATTTTTTTAAATTGAAAAAAAAAATGTTTCTTTTCTTGACTCGGTCTCGGCTCCCGAAAAGTCTTGGTCTTGTCTTGGTCTCGGTGCATTCTGGTCTCGGGCAAGTCTTGGTCTCGGATAGTGTGGTCTTGAACACAACACTATCAAGTACTAACCCCTGAGGTACTGTGTCATAATGTCATGTGATTAAGACACTTTTTCTTCCTATGACACTCATCTTCTCGGACTTGAACCACAACAGGACATATCATGTGATGCGAAGTTGAGAAAGCTTTAACTTATATTTCAACTAAATGACAGTCACAATATACAGTATAGTCCTGACATGATGACATTAAAATAGTGTTAATAAAATTATAAGAAAAAAGAAAAATGACAAATCGACACATTTGTTACTGGAGTTGGAGAGTTCCTGAAATGAACGTCTTAAAAAAGTACCTACTCTCAAAGAACACAATGCATAAACATTGCATTATTTAAACTGTTAGTTACTCCTTCCCTTTGTCTACGTCAATAAATGTTTGGCGATCTCTATGGAGTACCTACAATGTAAAAATGTACAAGATTGTGTTGATGATAATGTATCTTTCTTTAACCGATGCATTGTGAAAAAGTCAACCTCCATAGAAAAAATATGAAATAAGAACCTATTTGGAGCATTTTGGGAGAATTTACTGTGTAGAAGGCTTGTAAAAGTTAAGATATTTGTTCAGTCATTGTAAAAACATTGTTTATGCCTTTACAAAAGAACACACAAACAACTTAAGTCAGAGTGGCAGTAACCAAGACAAAAATAAACAACAGGATATTTGAGAGCACATTTGTAATGGGCAGGACTTTTTTTTTTTATTTCTAATGAAAACATTTTGTAATAATAGCAAGGTAAATTGCAGCTAAAGAGGAGCCAGGATATTTAGCAGAAGAACACAATGACAATGAAAACAAAAGCGTGCAGAGAGCATGATGACTGTCTAATGAAGAACACTGAGCACAGGCTGCAGTGACACAGGCTGCTGGTGAAGGTGTACTGACATAATACACAACTAAATTATATGAAGAAAAAGTGCCATCAAACATTTTTGTTGTCAAGACCATTGCCGTACTTGTGTACCCGCTGTGTAAATTGCACGGCACTCACAACTCCCAAACTACCTTCCAGGTTGCAGACAAACTGAGCAATATAACTACTCTTGCATTTCAATTACTACCAGAGAATACATTTACAGCTCCTGTGATAACAATTGTGATAACAATTCTGTATGCATCATGAAACAATAACTAACTGATATTTATGATTGATGATTAATCAATGATTGTGTCTGATGCTTTGCACCTTTGAGCACTAAATTAGCTGGGATTGACTCCAGCAGACTAGTGCAAACCGTGCAGTGATATATAGCAAAGGAACACAAAATGAAGGATCAAATAACAATATCTTGACTTCTTTCCTTGAAGCTAATTTGGATTTTCATAAAACAATTTAAGTATACATCATAAATTTAATTATGTGAAATCCTCATTTGTAGACCAAAATAGATTGTATGTCAAATACAGTTGTAAAATGTGTATGAAAAATTAAATTGCAGATAGGAATGGTAAAAAGTCTACACAGTTACTGGATAATTGGTTAATACTGTTATGAGTTTGAAAGTGCCATGGTCTTAGCAGAATGGAATAGTTTGATTATTACACCAGTGATGAGAATCATATGCTGAGGTGGAGACATTGCATTTATTCAAACAATCTGTGTTGTTGTCCTTATCTTTACACAAAGGAAGATGTAAAAAGATCAGGTCCCTTAATAAGGTTTTATCTGGTTTCATTATTTGATCTCCATCTTTGATGATATCCCATTCTCAATGATAAACAAATGGAAATCCTTTTTTTTCAAAGCTGAATCAGGAGATTTAAAAAAAAAAAATTAAAACAGCATCATCAAAGCAAAGTCTCCACCATTCTCCTCACAGCTTAAGACAGAAAGCATCTTCTTTTTTAGCTCATTTGTTATCATGATGTCGTTACATACATTGATGTTAGCTCTGAGCCAGAGTAATTTTCTAACTGTCCTTACTATGGACAAAGCAATACAAAACTTTATTTTAAGGTGATCAAGATATTGATTTCAATATCAAGACAGAATGAGGCAATACAGTTTACAGACTTGTTTGAGGGACAACCCCTCCTACACCTTTGCTATAATACAGTACATTCATTCATGAGGAAAATCTAAGACGTGTTTGCTTCTTATTTTTCTGAGCATTTGTCAAATCCTCACACACAGGAAGAAATCCCCATCCACTCAAGAATACTGTCAGTGTCAGCGTATGTGTGCATGTACTGTAGTCTACAATAAAGCACACATTAGCATGGTTTTAATTTACTATTGTGAATTTCACATGCACATCTTTGAACAGATTGGCTTCTCCGATTACTGTGTGTAACCACTGGACGATCAGGGGAGCTGAACCTCATTGCTTGCATAGAGCTGACACAGATTTGCCATTTATTTGTAACATACAGTATAATAAATTCTTCTGATAATGTGTGGCAATTAATGGTTGTATTCAACACCAATGACCACTTCTTTTCACCAACCCTGCCCAAAGCTCATGTTTGTTTCCATGGCCATGTGGGACGTTTGCTGGGAGGGACGGGGGAAGCATGTACTCAGAATATTTTATAATAGTGTACACCCTCTAGTTTTTGCATATATGTTTGTCTCCACTAAAAATATGTACAGAAAATGAGTTGAACCTCTGATTCAGTCAAGGCTTAGCTCCTTCCTGAATACAGGCATGGCAGGCTGTGAAAGAAGAGGAAAATGGGAAAAATAGGTGAGAAACCTCATGATTACATGACAGTAGGGGGCTCAAACCTCCTCTAACTGCAGAGTTGTGTCAGTGCGTGAATCAAATAAGCTGACAGCCTAGATAAGACCCCCCCCCTCAACACTATCTCTATGTAAGGACAGCTTTACATCAAACTAGTAGTTTGTGTGAAAAAAAACAGACTCATTGAGTTCCCCTTGCTGCTCCTGCAGCCTTTGGCAGATTGCCAGAATGCACCGCAACTGAGCAAAAAGAACCAATCGGAGCCAGGATTGTGTTTTATGGACTGTCTGACAGCTGTTGTTCACAGTCCCCGCCCCTTTCCCGGGCTGGAGCACCATCTCTTTTACAGTGTATGGTCTGGAGGAGTAGAATAACTTTTGCTTTTCTGCTTGAAAGGTAATTATTGCTGCTTGATAAACATTATGTTTGATTTGTAATTGTTACACTACAACTCTATGGTGCATGTGTTGTTCATGTGCGCGCAGCAACCTCCGTGTGGCTGCTGTAAGTGACACTGTGTTGTTGCTGCTGCTGCTGAGGTGTGTGCACATTGAAAGAGAAGTGCCGCAGTGATATGATTTTAACAGTGCATGTTATATTACTGTGATGATGCTGTCGGCCTAACGTTAGCTTGTTAGCTCCTCTGAGGGAGGGACATAGGAAAGTTTGGAGGCAGGGCAAGAGAGCAGCGTGGAGGGAGGGGGACAGAGGGATCTGGGAGTTGCAGACTGCACCTTTAACAGTCTTGCAAAGCTTGGTGACAGACGACCAGATCAATCTGAGCCTCCGCGGGCCCTGAGGTCCTCTGGCGCTGGCCACTTAATAATCCCTACAGTCAGGACATGCACACATGGTGAGGCGTCATTCAAGTTTTACGGCCCCTGTCTGTGTAACAGTTTGCCAGAGCACTTCAGGGCTGTGGTGAACATTCAGATTTTTAAGAACAGGCTCAAGACTCACTTGTGTAATTCAGCTTTTAGCTAATTATTTATTCATTGTATGATTGTTATCTTTTATATGCTTTTATAGTTTTAGGATTGTTATCTTTCATGTTGTTTTCATAGTTTTAGGATTATCTTTTACGCTGTTTTTATAGTTTTAGGAATGTTGTCTTTTATGTTGTTTTTATAGTTTTAAGTTTATCTTTTAGGATTACTAACCCAGTGTTTCCAAGGAGGGAGCGCTCTGCACTTGGGGCTGTGATAGGTGGTGGTGTCTGTCTAGTGGCCCTCAGTGGTAGTTAATGGCTTTTACTATTTTGCTGTACTGGGTGGCTTTGTCTCATTGCCCTGTGGCCATGGTCTATGTCCTGCTTCTAGTGCAGACGGCTCCTTGTGATGTCTCCTTACCTAGATCCTCTGTAACCAGCCATGTGCCAGTGTCCTTATTTTAACCTGTGTGTCTGTGTGTGCTAGGCGGGGATTGTACGGGGTGACATTTTCTTAATTATAATTTCATAATTTGTAAGTAAAAATATTTTTTATTCTAAAATTCCTTTCTTCTATGAATTCAAAACAAATTATTGAGTTAAAAACAGCTAATTCATGGTTGAAATACAAGTAAGTAAGTAACTTTATTTATAGAGTGTTTTTCACGGCTAAAAAAACACTAAGTCTAAAGAAAACATGGAAAAATAAACACAAATAACATGAGAGACAAGAACGAAAGAACTGTGGGTCGCCATTGGCATTGGAGGTGCCCCTAAAGGAGAGCAAAGTACAAAACTAGAAAAAAACCTCTTGGCTATAAAACCACAGTCACGAAAACCATAGCACGTGGGCAGGTGGGGGTGGGTGATGACTCTGGGGAGGGGTATTGGGGGCGAGGGCTCGGCAGAGAGGGGTTGAGGATATCCAGCCGCTAGGGGGCTATACAGAATAAAACTGTATAAATGGTAAATGGACTTGATTTATATAGTGCTTTATAACCACACTGAAGCAGTCCCAAAGCGCTTTACATATCAGCTCATTCACCCAATCACTCTCACATTCACACACCAGTGGGACAGGACTGCCATGCAAGGCGCTAGTCGACCACTGGGAGCAACTTAGGGTTCAGTGTCTTGCCCAAGGACACTTCGACACATAGTCAGGTACTGGGATCAAACCCCCAACCTCTCGATCAGAAGACGACCCTCTACCACGTGAGCCACGGTCGCCCATATAGTTGAAAATAATTGAAATTCATAAATTTTGTAAATGTAAATGTTAAATAGTAATTTAAAGAACATTAATACGGCCATAAAACGTGAGAACTGGATGTTTTGAGAGTAACAGCCCTGTTCTTATGCAGGCTGGGTTTTTTCGTTACCCTGGAAACCAGTGACGCGCCGTGACCACAAGGGTTGGGTAGGCAGGGTGTTGCAAATCGATACCACCATTGACAATTTCATTTGTTTCTGCTGGAAAGTGTTAATTTAATTCAATTTAACTTTATTTGTATTGCGCAATTTACAACAAAGTCATCTCAATGCGCTTATCAAAATGCCCCCTGGTAGGAGAAGTATCAGCGATTCCTCCACTTCCACCTACAGCGTGATCGGTGCTTACCCGGAGGGGCCCACACCGGGATCTTTCCCATCGCTGGTGGGGATAATCGGCTCGCCCTTCTCTTCCAGCTGCCATGAACACAAACACTCAACCTCAACTTGTCTCCAAAACAACTAGGTACAAAAACCCAGTCTTTAAAAAACATAGAAAATCTAAATAATTTACAACATTTAATCATGCTCGGATTGTTTGGGATCCAGTCTATAAGAGAAGTGGTTTACTTGGGAGGCACTTAAATATACGTAGTATGATACCAAAACGTGAGCAATTAGAGCATCTGATATGTAATTCAAATCAAGATTTTTTTGGCTTGTCTGAGACGTGGCTAAATAGTGTTTCCCCAGACTCAGCAGTAACTTTACCAGGTTTTAATACATTTAGAAAAGACAGGGATCGAGGGAAAGGAGATGGAGTTTTATTATATGTCAAAAATACGTTCAAATGTAGTCAAACTGTATGGCCAAATAACATTACGTTAGAATGTTTTGGTGTAAATATTTTTTTTTCTGCTGAAATGTCACTGACTGTAATTTGTCTCTATCGTAAACCCACTTCTAAAAATGATTTTTATGATCAACTCAAAGATCTCCTAAATACATGCAATCATAAGAAAGAAATCATATTATTAGGTGATTTCAACATAAACTGGGATGACAAAAAAAATCTGAAATGAATAACCGATCAGTTTAATCTTACTCAATTAATTGATAACTCCACCAGAATCACTAATCACTCAATATCTAGAATAGATTTGCTTTTCACAAATAAACCGGAAAGGATTACTAAAACGTAAAATCTATTAATTGGTCTTTCAGACCATAATGCTATTCTATGCACACTCACTCCTTTCCCAACCACTCAAGGAAACCTAAAAATACTGGCATACCCAAGAACCAACAACAACATTTTGGGAAAGCTTTAAATGATCTGACCTGGGAAAATGTAACTTCATGTGATGATACTGAAACATGCTCTGAAATATTTCTTAAAGAAATTTAGGAAGTTTATAGGTCCTTCACAAAAACAATGACGTTTAAAAGGAAAAAAAATAACTCCGTCCCATGGTTAAACTCTAATTGTTTGAAACTAATAAAAACTAGAGATCAGCTACTAAAAACTTCAATTAAATCTGAGTTGACCACAGACAGACAAGTCCTAGCTAGTGAATGATCCTGCTATACTAGCACAAGAGCTGAACTCATTGTTCCTACGCTCTGTTGAATTAATCGCTGTGTGTTGCAAAACACCGGAAATATCCTACGACACTGAAGCAAACAGTCAAACTTTTAAATTAAAACCAATTTATGAAGCAGATGTTATAAAAATTATCATGATTATCATGAAAAACTCCAAAGCTAAAGATTATTATGGTTTTGACGTTGACCTACTTAAAACTCACAAAATGACGGTGGCATATCCAATTACCCATTTAATTATTCTGTCTGTTAAGCACTCCATTGTACCGTATACATGGAAGGTGGCCACAGTTACCCCTATTTTTAAAGCAGGTGATAAAAGTAATATGAATAACTACAGATCAATTAGTATACTGCCAGTGTTTTCAAAGGTCCTCGAGAAATGGGTTGCTAAACAGTTAACTGAACATTTAATGTATGGCCAAACTCCTTTGCATCCCATGCAGTTTGGCTTTCGTGCACATCACTCAATTGAATCTGCTATCGCAATGTTTGTAGAAAAAGTAAAAAGTAGTTTGGATAAAAACAGTTATGTTGGAGCAGTTTTCTTAGATTTGAGAAAAGCATTTGATGTAGTGAATCATAGCATACTCCTGTCAAAGTTGCAATCTTTTAAATTTTCTGACCAAGCCTTGAAATGGATGGCATCATATTTGTCAAACAGAAAACAAGCCACCATGGTCAATGGAGTGACATCATCTTTGTTTGGATTGTCTACTAGGGGTCCCCCAAGGATCTATCCTGGGGCCCATCTTATTTTCACTTTTCATTAACGATCTGCCAGATGTTTGCAAGGGTGTGGACATGCAACTATATGCCGATGATGCAGTGATACAGGTGCCAAAACATCTGAGGAAGCAGCTCAAACTCTAACATTAACATTAACTCACATTCAGAATTATCTCATCCGTTCCTGTCACCAGTTAAATACACAGAAAACTGTCTGTATGTTTTTTTCTAAAAAAGCCTCCAATATTACCTGCTCAAATGTGTATTTTGGAGATCAAGAACTGCAACTAGTGAAGGAATTTAAATATTTAGGAGTGTTGTTAGACTCTACACTCTCCTTCAAGAGTCATGTCAAAATGATAACAAGAATAATTAAATACAATTTGTCTAACTTTAGCCAGATAAGAAGATCAATGACTGATCAAGCTGCTATGATGTTTTTGCACTGTATGATCCTTTCCCATGTAAGCTACTATATAACCAGCTGGTCACTGACAGGTGTAACAATTCTAAAACCAATTGAGAGGCTTTATAAAAAAGCTTTGAAAATTCTTGACAAAAAACCATTTACATACCACCATTGCAGTATTCTTTCAAAGTATAATCTACTGAGCTTTGAAAACTTCATAGAATTAAAAAATGTAAGTTTTATTTATAAGAGCTTACATGGGTTGGCTCCACCGCCTCTTAATAATTACATTAAATACAGAAAGACTGCCTCGAGGACCACTAGGACCATAAGCAGGGGTGACTTTCAGGTGCCTGTGAGAAAAACTACCTTTGGTCAAAACGTCTTGTCCTACAAAGGCAGCGTTCAGTGGAACAGTTTACCAACCACAGTGAGGGAAGCCCCCAGCTTTAACACTTTTAAAAGTCATTTAAAGGAGTGGCTCAGATCAACCCAGACTTGTGACCACAAGTGATTTAAACTAATATTTTTATAATGCATCTTAGGGGTTTGTGCAATGCACTGTTGCACTTTAAATAAAAAAAAAAATAGAGAAAGAAGCACCTTAGGGCTGTGTGCAATACACTATAGCACCTTAAATTAAAAAAAATAGAGAAAGAAGCACCTTAGGGCTGTGTGCAATACACTATAGCACTTTAAATAAAAAAAAAAATTAGAGACAAAGCACATTTGGGCTATGTGCAATGCACTCTCGCACTTTATATATTGTAGTGTGGATGAGTCGTGAAATATGGATTGCTGATGCCTTGTCAGAAGTCGCTTTTAATTGCTGGTTACAGAGCAGCAGGACAATCACACACAGTGCCGTTACACACCATCCACTCTGTCAGAACATGAACTAACGTTCTTCCTCCTCCCGCCAACACTTATTAAACCTCGTTCTATTCCCGCCAACCACGAACTAACACAAGAGTGAGGACACAGTCCCGAACAAAAAGAAACATCACAATCACATACATTAATTTAGGGCAGCAAACACACACGGAAACACCCAACATGGCAACACAGAACAACATTAAGGCTGGATTCACCGGCATCACAATATTTATATACTTTTATTGTTTTTTTTATTTTTTTATTAAAAGGCAATTCAGGGCTATTTGCAATGCACAGTGGCACTTTAAATAAATGATTATGATAATGTAAATTTATTGTATGCATTCCTGTGATTGACCAACCCTGCATATGTGGAAGCAAACTTCTTTTTTTTCCCCTGTCCATTTCTTCACCCTACAGCATTCTGTCTATTCTCTTGAGTGTAGTTGTTCTGGTCCCAGTGTTCCATTTACATGAAAAGTTACTGTATTTTATGATTCATATGTTCTTTGTCCTGTATGTAATCCTTTTGTATATTGTTTTGTGTTTCGCCATGTCTCATTGTTAAGTGTAACATTTTATTACATCAGCCTGTCTAGGGACAACAGATGGAAATTAGCCGTTGGCTACAATCTGGAATATTTACATTTTTATGAATGTTCATTAATATGTACTGTCCCTACTTAAATAAATAAATAAAGAAATAAAATTCATAATAACAAAGAAAAAACCCAACAAGATCCACATGAACAAGCATTTAGCCATCTGACAACGTCATAAAACAACATTAAAGAAACATAAACAACTATTTAATATAGCCTCCATACTCTCCCAACAAGATATATATCATGACACAGCAGCGCAGCCGTTGTTTGTGTTGGAAACACAGAAACACGGAGAAAATGAAACAACAACAACTCAGAACAGCCTCAATGAGGTGCATCTATAAACCCAATTCTACCATTCACTGTAGAAAATATGAACAATTTTCTGACCTTACCTTTGCTGAAGGTCTGGTAGCTCAGGTGTTGGTCTCCCATCTTTTAAAAGCTTTCTCAAAAAAAAGTTTCTCTATCATCTCTAGCGCTGTCATCCTAACTGTAGTGTTATCCCGCCCACTCGCTAGAGCGAGAGAGAACGTAGCAGCAGCGGCCACGTGGGATCAATTCACTAATGCACTGTGAACTTATGTATAGCATTTAGCATAGCGCGGTTATGTCCAAAGGCAGTGTAAAGAGCTGCCTTTTTACGTGAATGGTTTTCATCTTGGGGAACTGACTTCGCATATGCAAACTTGCGCTGTTTAGTAATTTGGGCTATGAAACGCACAAAATGCGGACACTTTCAAACTTATAGGTACTGTAGGCTGGAAAATGGAAAAATAAATAATGGAAATGGAAAAATAAATAATAATTATATTATAATTAAAACAAATAATCAAAATATCAATTCACCCTTGGGTTGGCACTGCCTACCTTGCCTATACCCTGACTGCACGTCACTGCTGGAAACCATCTTTAGAATTGGAATGTGGATTTTCCTGGATGCAGGAAATTCTCCAAACGGGTTGATTTGCGGCCTGCTTATGCATATTCATGAATAGGCGTGTCTGTAGACTCTGACTCCACACACGCCAGTGATCACTGGCGATTATCTTTTGCTATGCACATACTCTTGTTGTCGTTTTCAGCCAAAAAACTGCACATTACAGTAAAACACATGGCTAATTAAGCAGCTATTGTGTGTATGTGCATTGCTGCAGAATCAGAGCAGTAGGAGCAGCATCTCTTCCTTTCCGCACACAAACACAGCCAGACTCTCTCCTTTCCGCTTACCACTTTCAATCGTCAGTCACCGCGTAAAAGTTGGAAGCCGTCCAATTCCACAACCGAGACCGTTTTTAGTGCTGTGAGCCCCAAATCCGTAAACATCCCCATCGTTTACTAGCGATGTTGGGTCTCACTGCATAGGCTGGTATAGCATTAGCACGGAGTGCTAACAGCTGATGACTCCCGACATGATCGGCAGGAGAAAAGGTAGTGCAGTTTGGGCGTCCAGTAGTGCAGTTTGCATTTACATATGTGGCAATAAAGTATAATATATATTCTGTAGACCGCAGTGTTTGTTTTAGTTGTTAGATAGTTGGAGAGGGAGGAGCTAACATTTTTGGAGGCGTGTATAATGTCCATGTTAGGAGGAGAGAAGATTGTCAGTAGGAGGAGTTTTGGCAGGTGACGTCAACTGAACTCGAAAATCGAATTCGCCCGTCTGAGCTGACTTTTGACAAAATGTGGAATAACAAGGAAGGGACAAAACACAACTTTTTCAATTTTGGCCCTCTGAAAGAGGCTAAAGGGATGTATATCACTGTAGAAAAACCATTAGAAAGTGATTTTTTCATCACCCTTTAAGTCTACCACTGGAGGTCATTGTTGAATTGGTATTTACCCAGCATATATCGTTACCGTATTGTGGTGTTGTGAAAAGTACATTTTTATTTAGTTTTTAAAATGACTTTTGTTTTTTTTTTAATAGAATTAGTTAATTTAAAACAGAAAGTGTGGCTCTAGTAATTTGTGGTGTCTGTCTAAATTATAAAAATAATAACAAAACCACTCCTCACCAATTCGTGTACCCTTTGGTCTTAATAAAATAACAAATAAACAGTGGTTATTTTGTTTTACTGATTTAAAACCAAAGCAGAAATACAGAAATATCAAAAACCAGATTTTTTTTGTATTTAAATAATTATTTCTGGTTGTGAGATGTTTGGATATTTAGGGGGGAATTAGAGTGAGAGCTGAAGTCCACTGTAACTGGTTTCCCTCCTCAGGTCCTGGACCAGATCTCTGGACACAATAGGACCTTTTAGGGTTTATTTCTGCAGTTTTCAGGTCCTGCTCATGTTTTCATGCAGTCTGTGGATGTTTTAGCTCGTAAAAAGCTGCTCACGTTTATATTTTGTTTTGCGGTGCTATGGTCCAAATAAATAAACAGGTGACTGTGGGGCTGGTGTGAGGAACAATATTTGTTAGAATTTCTACGATTTGACACTTTTGAAAAAAACAATTACACAGCTTTTTTTAAGGCAGTAAAAATATTTATTTTGCACGTTATAATACCGCTAGACACTAACGGCAGCCGTTTACACACACGGAAGTTGATCACAAGACACGAGAAGCACCAGTAGATTCATTACACTACTTCTGGTTCCTTTAATCACATATCGTGCCTGCTTTTCATAATATCCATTTTTTTAATGCATTAATAATGTTTCAATTTATTCGTTCATCCGTAATGTGACTTATGCATTGCTCCTTTTTTGCCCAAAAGTCAAAGTTCCCGCCCCATGTCTGTGGGTCCTTACTGTGTGGTGAGATTAAAACTTGACGCCCTCGTCCATAGTTTTCACGTAAATATCCAAATATCATAAAACAGAACAAGATTTAATTTTTAAACAGAAAAACACTGCTTATCTGGTTTTTGGTTTTTCTGTATTTCTGTTTTGGTTTTAAGTCAGTAAAACAAAATAACCACATCGTTTATTTGTTATTTGGATTTCATTTTAAAACAGAATAACAAAAGAATGAAGGGCACACAGATTCTTACCAACCCTAGATACTGGTCCATAGATTAATTTATCCCTTAATGTAACCGATTGCTGTACTTTCTACAGTAAGAATACACAGTAATTTCTCGTTTTTGTGTTTTACAAAGTGTACTGCAGTGCATCATGGGTAAAAATATAACTACTTTAGTTAGCATAAATTGTCTACAGAGATATATTGTAAAACTATCAGGAAATCTTTGTTCTCCCTGTAGGGTGTGTATTACAGTTTATTATTGTTTATGTGGGACCTCCCTCATGCACGTGACGAATTGAAGAGGGAACGGATTTCATTCACTCATTCAACACTGTGCGTTGTTCACAGTCAAAAGCCTCCGCAGAAGACTAGCACACCAAGCTAGCCTGTCTGAGCAGGACCCCTATCTCCACTGTGAAATGTTTGGAAAGTACAAGACTGCTGCTACGTTTTGCCTGTGAAATATGCTTGGTGATCCCAGCCCAGCATGGCTCTACATCTCAATCCATTTCTTTTCCTCTGTTCTTCCTAAATGGTGGAATGAATAACCCAACTCTCCTTTAAGAGGCTTATGAAGAGACATTGTTTAGGAAACACTGAAGCACTTGATCTGCCCTTCTCCTCTTTGTCCTTATGGATAAAATTAGTCAGATGTTCCAATACCAGCTCTTTGTGAATATTTAGCACTGACAATGTTGAATATTGTTCAATAACATTGTTGATATTGATGTTAAATTGTTAATTGTGATTGATTAGCTGTGGTTACATTATGTTTTTCTTTTTAATAGGCACTTCTTCTCGAACTAGATGGCAGCACCTGTGGCCAATCAAACTGGAAGCACTTTGTTGCACCTACTAAGGGTTTTTCCTCCTGTCTAGATTATTACTTATGTTGGAGTCTGCTTAATGAAATTGCAGAATTGTAGAAGTATGTTAGACCCAGTGTTGGTCAGTAATGCGTTACTAGGTAACATGTTATATTTTCAAATCTGGTAATCAGATTATAGTTACTTTGTCCAGTAACTATGCGTTACTTGATTGCCATGTTTTGCTATCAGAATAAAGCGTTACTTACACTTTCATTGTAAATTTAGCCCAAGTACCGGTACTCTTGTACGTCGCATATTAATGTGACGTTATCTGAATGAGACCGTCTACCACAAGCTGCTAACTTTGCAAAACAAATGCAGCACTTCTTGAAAAAGTAATCTGTAATCTGATTACTTTTTCAGAGTAACTTGACTATTACTGGTTAGACCTTAACTATCATGTTTACTCAACCATATTCTACCATCTAGTTATCGATTATGTTGACTACAAAAATGTATCAACGCAGATTTTATAGCGTTGACACGTCGTTTAATCTTGAAGATATGGGTGCAACGTTTAGTCGACATTGTCAATAAAAACCGATGACATAATTAGTCATCGACAAATTCAGGTTACAGTCTTTTTCAAGCTGTGGACGGAGCTGAAGATTGTTTTTTCATCAGGAGTGGCTCATCTCACCTTCTATATAGACCCTTTGATTGTTTGTAAACATTGTGACGTATTTTGTTGGGACTAAAGCTAACTAAGCTAAGCTAACCTACCGAAACAAGTGACAACAACGAGTAAAAAGTACATGGCATACTGTAATCAAATCACAAAGAAACACTGATTTTATTATGGTCATATTTAACACTTGTATAGAAGGATAAAAGTTAACATGTCACACGTCTTGTGAAATAAACGTTAGCATTAAGCTAACGTCACTATTCATCCGTCCCAACTTGTGAAACGCAATATTTTTAATTATATTCAGAGACAAAGCTGGCCCCATTAGACAGTAGTGTAACTATTGTGATTATTACATCAAAATATCCTGTTAGTACTGCTCTCAGTAGACTAATGATTACATCAACAAATCTGATCTGGTTTAAAATCAGAGTGATATTTATAAACCATAACTCTATGTAACTCATTATCATATTCAAAATTATCAAGATTCAGCAGCAGCGGCTTATATTAAAGAGTTTTTAGAAAATAATTTTATTATAAATTAGGAAATAAATGCATTTCACACACTAACACTAATAGAGTGACACACATGCACAAATATGTTCCAAAAAATATCAGCCCATGAAGAAGAATTACTGAAGCCAATTCTAGTGTTAATGTAGTCAATTTAATTTGTGTTTGAAAGGAACCTGTTTACACTTTAAGTTGAGAATTGTTTTATTTATTAATCTATTTTTAATTGATTGTAATTTTTATTGTTACCATGATAAATATTGCCCATCCCTAGTCTGGGAGTAATTCACCCTTGACACAATTTTAAAAAAAGCTTACCTGTCCCAAGCCACATTTAAAAGATTGTAGCAACATAGAGCAAATAATTGTACGATTTATTATCTGATTAACCGATTAATCGTTTCAATAATTGTCTATTAAAATAGTCATTAGTTGCAGCCCTACTTGTAAATTAATGTTGATTCCAGTGCATGGCTGCTTACTGCTTTCTTTCTGGTGCAGTACCTTACATTGACCGCTAGGGACAGTGTGGCACCACCAACTTTGTGCAAGTAAACGGCGCAGAAAGAGAATGGTGGAAAGAAAGAAAAACTGAAGAAGCTTAACTGGACCGATAGTTTCTAAAGCTTCAGAAATTACAGTCTGTGATTCAAATAGGTATTAATTGATAATAGGTATTAATCAATAATAGGTATTATTCGCAGTGTCGGCGTCATGGGGGGGCATTCCCCGGGGAGGACTACACTCATCAGTGAGTTAGTGACGTACCCGCTTTATAATATGTTTTTCTGCTGATACTAGTGTTTAATCTGAGCAATAAACCTCTTTAATTTGTTATCAACTATGTGAGTTTGATAACATTACTTGATTAAAGTAAAAGCAGCTCTGTGATTGGTTTAAACTTCATTACCTCCACAACCTGCAGGTTAGCGCCAGCTTTTTAAAGTTACTTATTTACTCTCTTTGTTTACTACGACTACTTTGTTCAAGACAACATACACTTTAGGTTTGGGATATTTAATTCATTCATAATTTTTTTGTGATTTCAATTATATTTTGTGTTAAATATAAGAACTACACTACAAGTACATGCTTTGCTGTCACAGTACAACAGGGACACGTTCATCAGGTGGAAGGATTTAAGCAGGTGCGCTAAAAATTGCAGTCCAAAATCTGTGCTTCAAAACAGTAAAATAATTGACTACTCGACTTATCGAAAAAAAAAATTGATAGATCAGTCGATTACAAAAATAACCGTTAGTTACAGCTCTAATATAGTTAAATTATGCAGATTATGTTACACGTCAAGCCAAAAGGTGCTGTGAATTGTGTACAAGAGGAGCAGTCAAAAAGAAAAAGCCCTTTCAGTGCAAAAATATGAGTGTCCATTTTTTTTGGTTCTGCTCTGCTTTTTCTGCTCCCTCTTGACTAGTGTGTATTTCAATAGTTCTGCAAACAGGAGAACTCATCAGTGGTCATGCTCTCCCCTACAACGAAACTCTGAGGCATGACAAAACAAAACTTAACCTCCAGAAAATACTAAATAGTGAGAGAAATGTACAGTAACTAACTTAAATAAGTATTTATTAATTTTAGGATTATCTTTCAGGTTTTATTGTTATCATTTGTTGTTTCTATAGTTTTCGGATTAATTATATTTTATGTTGTTTTTATAGTTTTAGGATTGTTTTTATATTGTTTCATAGTTGTGTTGTTTGATGTGATTTTTATAGTTTTAAAGTTTTTCTTTTAGGATTGCTGTCCCATCACAGCCCCCCTGTGCTAGGGGCTGTAATGGGCCGTGGCTGCAGTGGTGCTGTCTTGTGGCCCTCAGCGTTGACGAATAGGTTTTGCTGGACTGGGGGCTCTGTCTCGGTGCCCTGTGGCCATGGTCTATGTCCTGCTCCTGGTGCAGATGGCTCCTTGTAATGTCTCCTTACGTAGATCCTCCACAGTATACCCAGCCATGTATCATTGTCCTTATTTTAATTTGTGTCCGTGTGCGGTGGACGGGGTTTGTACGGGGTGGGTGTATTTTTAACTACAGTCTGTAAAAGTACTTTGAGATGCATTTTATTTGTATGAAAAGTGCTTTTTATGAATAAAGATTGATTGATACACCTTTCTCTTTATCTAAAATTAAGTATGGAAAAAGGGCAACAGCCTCACGAGTCACGACAAGTTGATTGATGCAAACAGGGGAAACAGTACTTAACATGTTTGCAGGGAAGGTAAGGTAGCAGTATTAACAACAGTGGTGACATATTTCAGGATCAATACAAAAAGAATCCTTTTACAGATGAGGACACTGTTGACAATGAGATTAGCCTCTGACTTAATATCAGTACAAGAAAAAAATCTTATAAACAAGGAAAGCAGTTATGATGGGAAAAAAGGCCAGAGAGCAGTAATAAAGGATATACAGTGTTGTGTTTCATATATTTATGGAAGAATGAGATGAAAAATACCATAAATGAAAATTTACAAAAAATATGTTAAAGCTTACAATATAGTGACAGCAGGCAGTCAGAGAGGTTTAGGATTATAGGAAAAGAAGAGTTGAAATTTTGACAGAAAGCTTCCAGAGGCTAATTTCTCTACCCCCTGCGTTCTCTTACCCAGTGTGTAAAAAGCAAAAACCTTTTCATCCATATTAACATGCATCTAGCTTGAAATGATAAAACTCAGGCTTTCGCACTGAAGTGTAACCCATAGATCTTGGCCTGTATTGTGTGGCTGCCTAATTCTGTTTGGTTAGGGAGGGATTGTGTCATCTCTATTGGTGCCATTGCATGGTGTTTTAAATTCAAACAAAAGATGAACAACTTTATTTAAATTTTAAAAAATGCCACACAGCAAAGCAAAAACAAAGTTAATTCCACACACCACTAAATATTGCTGCTGGAGCTGCTTTTTTATCCTTTTGTATCAGCAGGGGATGTACCCAACCTCCAGTGTTGAATACTACAATTGATTCAGCAGAAGTTTGACAGAGAAACACCAATGGCTGCTAGATACTTCTTTTTTATTATTAATATTATTAATATTATTATTGACATTTTTATTGAAATAACGCTGACCAAACATTCCTACAAATACATACCAAACTCTGAAATATGTTACAACAGATTCGGGACAAAGCAAGTCAGAATAGATTAAAACTATATAACAGGAGCTTAATGTTTATGCACGCAGCTGCCATAATTGAACTATAGAGTTGCTAGCACGTCAGTACAGAATGTGGCTAGTGAATGATAAATTCAAATCCATGCAGGCTACATACTGTACAGTAGTCCCTCGTTTATCGTGAGGGTTACGTTCTAAAAATAACCCGCAATAAGCGAAATCCGCGAAGTAGTCAGCTTTATTTTTTACAATTATTATACATGTTTTAAGGATATAAAACCCCTCACCACACACTTTATACACTTTTCTCAGACAGGAATTAATTTGTTTAAACACTCTCTAACTTCAAACCTTCATAGATTTTAAAACATAAACCAGCATTTCAGAGTCACACGGCTAGCGATCAGACATTGATGCCAAACGCATTCAGAGTTTTTGTTGACGATGACGTCACGCAACGCGGACACCGGTCTGTTCACCCATTCAACCATGGAGTAGAAGCTGTGTGTGACCACCTGGAGCTGTATGACACGGCCTTTATAACGGAGACCGTACCAGGAAGGATTTGGCTTGAATGAGAAGCTAAAGGTTCTCCCTGTAGCACTGAGCTAGGATAGCATTAGCCGCTAATCACACCGGCTATTTTCACTGGTGGTTTATGTTTATGAGAGGAGAAAAAGGAGCTCAGCTCCTCGCTTCAGCAGGCAGTGAAACTCACCGAGTTGAATGTGTCGCTCGTGGGTGAACGCAGCATTAGCCAATCAGGACGCAGAACACGACGCTCATTCATACACAGTAAAAAATGCATGCAAAATTGCACTGCAAAAAAAATCTGCGAAACTCCGAGGCTGCGAAAGGTGATATAGCGAGGGACTATTGTATATATTTTTTACCCAACACCAGCCCTCCCATATGGAAGGGTGAGCAAATCTTAATTAGAGGGAAACATATAAAAAAAGAGGGCAGTGTTACACCTTATTGAGGGGGAAAGTAACATGCGAAAGGGATTTAGGGTGGGACAGTGGAAGAAGCTATTTTGGAAGTGTAATGTGATGCTACTATTGTACATATTGTGTTGTGGGGTGTAGTCACTTCTCTTCCTGCACTCGACGAAGGCAGTCACATTCTCTGCTCCCTCTCCCACCTTTATCTGCCCTTGTTGCTGTTTTTGCTTTTGTCTTATCTTGTGAATCTAACATCCCTATTTAAAAACAAAATTATGGAATTGATCAGTTGGTCTCTCAATGCAATTGACCAAATTTTTTCGACAAAAAGAACGGGCAGAGGTGAGCACGCCGGTCTGGACGGAACATAGAGCTGTTTCAATGGTTTGTTTTGAAAAATGCACTTACGGTTTGCAAATGTTAATTATGATTCAGCAAATTGTCCAACATGACAGATAAAATTATGACTGACATTTTAATAACGATTTAAGTTTATTTGCAAATAAAAACAGATGGTGGGTTCAAAGGATTTATCTGTTTTTCCAGCCTCCACTTGTTTTTTTTACCTACTGGGACCTTTTCACCAGCCTCCTTAGGGTGTCTTGCAGTTTTATGAAGCTTTGAATGCTTTCTCTGCCTCACAGTCAGTACAGCTGCCTCAGATAAGTTTTTTTGCTGAAGGTAAATCAATAGCTCAAAAAAGTGTGACCAAACTGTGGTTAGGATTTATATAAGAAATGAGGTGAAAACCATGGCCTCTGTTACTGATGTGCTCTGGCTCATTCAAAGCAAGTCCTTCAAACCCTGTCAACGGAAGCTTGTCATTGCTACTGTGTATGTTACACAACTACTATCCATCCATTTATTTTCTGACCCACATGCTCCTTTTTTCAGGATCGCAGGGTTACACAACTACTACAAACACTTACTTAGTTAAGCCCATAGGAGTTCTGGCTAAAGACACACTATGCAATTGCATAGAACCCTTTATAAGCCACAAGAGGTGCCCAAAGCTGATTCCTCTACCTTTCTGAGTAGCAGTAATATTTTCAGTCGTTGACTGTTTTTTTAAAAACGGTTACAGAAAAATCATGTTAATTGATAATGCAAGATCACACCCCAAATAGTGCTTCCACGCATCTCCGCTCTGATTTTTTGAGAATGACCCCACAAGGTTAGTGACACACTAAGACGATCTTGTGAGGCCTCCGTTACTGCAGCGCTGAAAGCTCACACTAACAGAGTTAGATAAGATAATTATGATTTTCATTACACAAATTACTCTCAAAGATACCGTGAAGCAGCTAACTGTATGAATTTCTTCTGCGAAAGGAGTCCTTATTTAAACTGACCACTATTTGGTTATGGACAGAATTCCTTATAACATCTATTTACAACAGCAGTCATAGTCCGGTGTTGTGACAAATTCAGTGCCCCGACAAAATTATGATTTCTGAAAACCCAGAACTGGATCCTGTAGAGCAGCAGTTCCCAAACTTTTCACAGTCCCGTACCCTTTCAGACATTTAACCTGAAGCCATGCACCCCCTACTCCTGCACAAAAAACATTATAATGCAATGTCATATACAATGTAGCTCTGCAATGAAATTTCTCCCTGAATTCTACCTATACTGTTGATGAATATATAGTATATATAATAATATCATATAAAAATAAAGTAAAAAATAATAATATTAAGCACACAAAAAAACAACTTTTTCAGAATTATAACTTGTTTGCGTCATTTAATAAATTAGCCTACTGGCATTTAGTGATAAACCAATTTTTTTTTGTAAAATGAATGTACAAAACATTTACTGAGTCAACATGTAGCAGCAATTCAGCATATGCATCACCCTGAAACTGTGAAATACAACTCACTACAACTTTAATGAGAAGGGTGAGGTTGAGAGCACGCACAGAACTCCATAATGTTTGACTGAATTTCATATTTGTGCTTTTTTGATGAGATTGTTTATCTGTCTGAGGCTGCATGAGGGGGCTCTGCATGTGTAATATGTGGAAGTAATACATGACTTCTGGTCGATTTATATTCTAGTTTCCAATGTTGATGCACTGTTTTTTAATTTCAATTCACATACCCCCTATGACAATTTGTGTACCCCTGGGGGTACCTGTACCCCACTTTGGGAACCTAGGCTGTAGAGGAAAAGTTATATGCTTTCATCTGCTTGATGTGTGATGGCACAGTGTGTATTCTCTGTTCAGTTCATTCGGACTGAATATTAATTAAAAACAAAAGAAAATTAAATCAAAATTAAATGTCATTATCACTTAGAAAATGAATGTCAGGTAAAAATAGATTATGAACAGAATGAAGGAGGTCAATGGGCCAACCACACATGTGGCCATCAAACCCAGCGTTCCACCTCTAAACCAAAAAAAAGTATTACACACTAAATCCACATCAAAATATACACCAAAGGAATAAAACATTGCATGAGTTAAACTACTACCATAAGCCGTGGCTAGTGTTTTTGAGTCCTAATTGTGTCAAAATTGTTGGTCCCCAAAGTGTGTGGTATTAACCAGCTATACAGTGAATGATTGATACCAATCAGTCAGCAGTTTGTGGATCATTTCATAGATTAGACATCTCTCTATCTAGTTTGTCAAACTGGTGGCCCCTAACAGCAGGTAGGATAAAAACCACTAAGGTTAAATTTCAGTCAAAAATAAGGTTGGATGGATGGATGGATGGATGGATGGATGGATGGATGGAGCCTGATTTAATACACTAACCTACCACTAAGGTCTGCCGTATCCCTCCTTTAAAAATGCAATCCATCTATTTAAACTTTTCTTCATTTGAGGAACAGCTACTCTGTTCTGCAATCAGAGTAGCGTATTATAACGGCCCAATTTTACATTCCTCTTAAGAGTGTCTACTGAACTGCTCCTTTCATTTTTTTTTTATGATTTCATTTTTAAAAAAACGCATCTTAGTTGATTAAAAAGGGAGCCACAGGAGGTGCCACTCAAATCTTGAGTGGGATATATAAGATTTAATCAAGCTTGCTAAACCAAGAAAGGAGACAAACTCTAATAAATCTATTTTAGCCGGACAGTGTTCATGTCCTCCAGTACGTGATTGGTATTGATTTTCTTTAAGGTGCAAACAATATGGTTAAGTTTTTAATGGGTGTTTCTAAATGCTGTTTAATGCCTTGAGTGTTACACTGTTTTGCTTTGGCTCCGCGGACCTGAGGGTGATTAGCAGCATGGTGTCTCATCAGTTTGTGTGATGTGCCACCTTTGCCTTGCACACTGGAAGCTGCCCGAGGGTAGATTAGATCTAGCCACGTGGCTCCTTTTTTTGTGTTGTTTTTATGCTTTGAACTTTGACAGCTACTTTGGCACCCTGTTTCCTGACTCTTTTATTCAATAAGGTATATCAGAGTAGAACAGGCTGTCTCTGTGTTTGGCTCAAATTATTGAAGTACCAAGATTCTCTTAAGTGCAGAGACACATTTTCTCTCAGACCAAAGTTATCTAACATCTGAACGTTCTACATGATGAGATATTTTCCTTTGAGACTTCTGTCACCTCCCTTCCCATCTATTAGAGACCAAACTAAATTTCATAATTCTCTTGCTCCAGGGACAGCAGAACAAAAGAGAAATTATCTTTTTGGTTGAACTTTCATTCTGTTCTTATTAGTGTCATATTTTACAAATGATCTGAAAGAATGAATTTAAAGTAGACCCATGAAAATCAAGAATGGCTTCACTCTGAAGTCCAAGGTCAAGGTCTCAAACAGTAAGTGTAGCCGAAGCTCATTATAATAATAATGTGTAAATGTCCTTGTAATGAGAAGGATTACTACAATGGCTTTAAATGCTTTTGCTCACAGGTTTCAGGTCTTTTATGCTGTGAACAGAATATTCTACAGTACAACCAATATTTTAGAGCCACCCAAAAATAGACTCATCAGAGAAGAATTAAATAGAATTGAATAGATTAAAATATTGTTATTTCCATTTGACTGTATACAACATGCCATCCTTTATGTAGCTATAACAATACATATAGTAAAATATATACGTGTTGGTGTCTCTAATGTGCTTGAATATAATGTAGTATATAATAAAAGATAAGCAAGACAATCTTAAATCATAAGCTGTTGATTTATACACAATATTTTTTGGCACAAAAGACAGTTTAACATCACATCTTGTGTTTAATGAATCATTTATTGACATACAGAGGAGTGTTGTTTTCCTTAAAATCTATTTTTTTTTTCACGTTTCAATTTTAGATGTTTAATAATAAAGAGAGGTTATTAGGGCTGCAGCACATTTAGTTAATGAAGTGAAATAGATTGTAGCAGTTCATGGATTATTAATCTCTGAATGTAGGTTGGTGAACTAGGGCCCCCAAACAGCAACTCCCATAGGGCCCCCACAAAGCCAGAAATATGGTTTAAAATAAACACGATGTTTTGGCCAGGAGATCATATGTTGTATTGTCAATGAATAGAAAAATATTTTTGAATTTCCTTCTTTATTAATGAATTATTTTAGCTAATGATTTATTTATTTATTTATTTATTTATTTATTTTTGCTGAGCTGTGTTCCAATAACTCATTGTCTACGTGTAGTGAAACAAGGAAATGGTGTTTCATACAGCGAAAGCAACTCAGGGGGATTTAATCTTAAAAGGAAATTGGCTCTCACCAAACAAATGCAATACATTTTAATTATGAAGAGAATATTATTTGTTTTTAATTCTGAGTTTATCAGTTTAACTTGGTAGGCTACTAATTCATTTTTTATTGTTTATTCGAACGGCCATCTCAATCATGATCATTTTGAACAAACTTCCTTACACTGTTATTCTGAAGAACACACAAGAGATACAGTGTATGAAGTTTCCAAGACACATACTGTACATGTGCTTACAAGCTTTGAGCATTTTTTTACAAAGACTTTGACTCTTTAAATGGCAACAATGTAATGAAAATGAATTATTTTGGAGAACATATTTTACCTTGTTTTGTTGAGTTTAAAACAAGAAAATCAAATTGAGAAAAAACTTTAACGTGGTTATGTGGAATCAAGTTTTATTTTCTGGTAATCATAAAACAAACATTTAACCAAACCGTAAGATAAGAGCCTTCTATCTTTACAATGATAAATGGTGTGTTTCAAGGCTTAATCCTCAGATCACTGCTCATTTTTAGGAAAGGATTTTGTCAGTGATTCATTATTTTGCAGATGGAACACTAATTATTGCTCATAACCCACACATACATTTTTTTAAAGCCTCTTCACAACTGTTATAAAACAAGCTGTGTACATTTGATGTTTTAGCTTTAAATTCAACTATGTGTTTACCTGGGATGTGGTCACTTGTGGCTAAAGCTAAGCATAACTTTAATAGGTAAGTGATTACTAAGCTCTTTTGTATAGGGACGTCCTGCGTGATGTCACAGCATCTGGAGCAGCCATCTTGACGGATTAGAAAATGCTAAACCACTGGTGATACAACAGCTCATCGCGTAATATTCCTGTCATGCCGGAGCAATGTTGTGCAGTTGGATCCGATCAGATACGTGATCATACAAAAGGAATATCTATATACTGTATGGCAGCGTTTGGCTTCCAACTCAACACAAGTGGCTTTGCAGTCTTCATTTTGGATCAGGTAAGTGGTCCCCTCGAAGGCTAATGAATGATTTCTCTGAGTTTGGGATTTAATGTTGTAAATTTACTGTTACCATAAAAATCTGCAATGTTTGTGTCCACTACCAAGCATTCAACAAAACGTAAGCTTGTCTTTAGCCGGACACATCAGGATCCCAATTTTCCGAATTAAAAAAAAAAAAAAAATGTTTTGCTTTAAACATAAAATCAATTGATGATCCAACATTTAGCTGTTGCCCTTTATGATTGACTTCTTTTTTTACAAGTTATTTTTTGTAGCAGTGAAAAAAACCTACCAACATTAGCTAGAAACAGTATAAAGAGTAGAGAAGAGAGCCGTGGAACAGCTCAGTTAGCTACAGAGTCTCTACTGGTAAATGCTGGCCTCTAGCTAACACACTGTAGCCTAATGTCAAATCGTTTTAATGTGAACGTTAACTCCAGGATTTTACCTTTTAAAACTTCCATTACTATATTATGGAAAAAGCCTGCCATTAAATGCACCATGCTTAGCAACAGGCCACACATTTAATGCCTGTAAAAATAACTTGTGGTTTGTCATATGGATCTATAACTCTGTAGGAGACCACGACTGTGACTTATCACATATACTATGGCACACTTTTTTACCACAGAAACAGTCAAATTTAACCATTTGTCCTTGAGGTGTATTGACTGCTTAATATGATATTCATTTATGCTATATACCTTTTCACTTAAAAGCTGAGTATAGGCCTTCAACATTTGGCTTTAAACATATGGGGTTTGCAATCCGAGCCAGTTATTTCTGTAGCTCTGCTGTTGGGATGTTTATTGCTTGTCAATTGTGGAATTTGCCTATTCTTGTGCTTTTCTGCTGTGCATGGGGTTTTATCACCGTATTGAACATTTGTTGCCTTCCTTCTTTGCCTTAAAAGGGACATATCATGCTAAATCCACTTTTTTTAGCCCTTAAATGTATTTTGTTGTATATTTAGAGTGTTTAGAAGTACAGAAAAGTTCAAATTAGTCTCTTCAGGTGCTCCGTAGATATCTTTATATTCTGTTTTGCTCATATTTTTCAATCTGTTTCGATTTTTCTATTCTCTATTACGTTTTTTTGAACTATTACATCACAGTATTTGCAGCGGAACTGCCAAATTAGGACATCAACTCCAGGCCCAACACTTCGAGCAATCCACCATTTTTATTTGTCGCTGCGATTTTGTAGTCCAAGCTCAAGGATGCCGAAGTTACTAGAGGATAAGTCAAAATGTTCGGTTGTTGGATGTAGTAACCCACACGCTTCATTACACCGTCTCCCAGCATCAGAACCTTTTCAAAGTAACTGGTTGAGTTTTATTTTTTATGGAAATGTACCCACATCTGTGGGCAAGGTCAATTTTGTGTGCGCGAAGCACTTCAAGGATGACTGCTTCAACAACCTCCACCAGTATGAAGAAGGATTTGCCGAAAGACTTTGTCTGATTGAGGGTTCAATTCCTTCTATCTTTGGAGACGACGAACAGAGCACTTCGGTAAGCTGTAAATAACGCTAAAAAGTGTGATGATAAGACGTCCCTGTCATTGTTTGTTAGCATTAGCAGTTGCTTAGCAGTTTGCCACCGTCTTCAGACTTCATATGTTAGCACTGTGTGCTCGTTTTAGATCCTTGATGATATGGCCTATGTGATTTAATTTAAGTCTAAAGCTTTTCATTAGTCATTTCATTTTGACGTTTTTGTCTCCGAAAAGACTGTATAAAATGCATTTTGTGACGTTAGCTTGGCGCTAGCGTTAGCTCAGTGCTTGTGTTAGCTCACTTGTTAGGGTTCTGCAGGTTCATCATCTTCATTTTCATCTCGCTCCGTTGTTGACATTTTGTAAATCACCTGTGAATAAAAGTTTATGCGCCGCTACATAACCGTATCTCTTCTATCAAACTACAAAAATGGCCGAACAGGGTGGAGTTGAACTGAATGTCACCTCTGCAACCTGGAGAGGGGGCGGGGTATGAAGTGTCTCATTTGCATTTAAAGAGGCAAAAACCAAAACTAGTTGCTCTCAGAAGCACATCAGAAAAGGGTAGTAGAATTAGAGCAATAGAATAGAAAAGTAGTGGGAGAGAAAAGGGGGCCTGTGGAGCTATAATAATGAGGAATTCAGACCCAAGCATTGCAGTTCCGCTTTATATAGACCACAACTGTATGATTTATATGTAAAAAGGAAGGATTTAAAACCATGATATGTCCCCTTCAAAAGCTAAGGCTCGGGGTCCACCTGTTTTGTTTCAAATTTCTCGTCAGTCCATATATGTGATAACCGAGCTGGATTTCTTCAGAGGATGATTTGACCCCGTTTGCTCTCATTGAACTCTTGTTTTTGCCTCAGAACATGATTTGACCTCCCTTGTTCCCCCAGGGATTCTGTCTCTGCCCTGGTTTTTGATTCTGCTTGTTTTAATAAACTATATAAACTGAATAAAACAATTTTGCAAGTAAGCTTCAATGGAGACTTTTTTTCCACACTACACCTCTTTTTTATCATCCACATCATCACCTGGGGAGACACGACACCCCCCTCCCTCCTTTCTCTGCCACAGACAAAGAACAAGGGGCCTACAGGAATTTACAACCTCTTTGTTTTTGCCCCCTGCTTTTTCAAGAACTGAGGTAGGAACCCCCTTTCCTCTGCTTCTCTCCAAGAATTGACAATAAGCATTCTAAAAGTGGACAGATTTTTGATACAATATTGAAATGTATTTTTTGACACTGTCATTAACTCTTTATTCACAAGAAACCTGGAATTCTTAGATAAGGTTACATACAGGTACATCTCAAAAAATGAGAATATCATGAAAATGTTCAATATTTTCTGTCACTCATTTCAGAAAGTCAAACCCATATATGATATAGGCTCATGACACATGAAGTGAAATATACAGATAATTTTCCGAGACACTGAATTTTCAGTTTTCATTATCTGTAAGCCATAATCATCAAAATTTCAAGAAATAAAGGCTTGAAGTATTCCACTTTATGTGTCATGAGCCTATATCATATCTGGGTTTGACTTTTTGAAATTAGTGACAAAAAATATTTTCATGATATTCTAATTTTTTTAGATGTACCTAAAGTTACAGTTTCTTAATGGATATCTCCCAGTAAATATTGCAAGCTATATATCATGCATATTGTCACACTGACCAGAAAAATATGATTTTTGCTCTCATCTTGCTTTGAAGGTTATAATATAACTGTGTTCTGAGTTATTTTCACATTTCTTTTTCCAAATAAGTTTTTTTCATCCACTCAGAACACACCCACGAACAACCCACAAGCCCACAAGTCACCCAAAAAAAAGCTAAGATTGACTGCCGTAAAAACCGTCCAATAGGAACGCTTAAACCACAATAAAACCCACCGCCAAATCCAAAATCTTGGGATTTGAATGGTGCGGGTTGCTGAGTGTGATGTACTTTTACATTTTCTTTGTAACCTCACATTGTTTTGTTTTATTAGACTTTAACTAAGCTTGCACATTCCAGAGAGGATAACCTCCGGTCTGAAGTCGACAAGAGAGCAAAGCACGCTGAAGCCGGTAGAAGTCCACATAAGGTCAGTTTTCAACCATTGGTGAAGATCGCTGTGAAACCAGCCGTGAAACCAGCAAAAGGCCGACCAAGTCCAAAATCGGACACGTCGGACACACTCTGTGGTCCAGAACCGCGCCTTACGGACTACAGACTCTTTCATCAGAACTTGAGGTACTCTGGATCTCAAATCCCAATTGGACCTTAAAGTACTTACAGTCACATAGTTCTCATCAGATCTGATATCATCTTAGTTCTCTTTGTCTTTCTCTCACACATAAGCACACACACACACACACATACGCACATCACACACAGACATACGCATACCACACACAGACACACAATTAAACCACATTTCATTTCTTTTTTCTTCCTTCTACTAAGCTTTTTACTTTTACATTTTTATATACTTGAGCATTTATCCTTAGCTTAGTGACCGTAGCGCTCTTTTAGTTAATGTGTAAATACTGTAGGTTTAACTGTTTGATTAATAAATGTTTATATTTACTATTTGTCTGTGATTTATGCAATATAATAAGGTTTGTTATTGGAAAGTACACAGTTTGACAAGAATTCACACCCTGAATGACAAGGTATTCATAACTACTTAAGTGACCTAAGACACTTTAAACTCTATCTTAGTTGGCACCTCATTTAAATTCATGTAATATAAACGAATTCAATCCAGAAAATAGTGTTCTATAAGAATTCAGGGAAGCCCTGCACCTGCCTCCATTTTCTTACTTGCCTGTCCCCAACATTATGCCATGCACAAAGACATGATTTGGCCAACGCTTATGATTATACTAGACAATCAAAGCTGCATCATAAAACCTTAGAGCAGGGTAATGGTGATATTAAAAGGCAGTGGTTAGCTTTTACCAACTTTCTCATCTTAGGCTTGTTTGGACTCCATGACATCAGTTACACTGATATGACACGTCTTTGTAATTGTGTAGTAAATTGGTTGGTGATAAGTATCAGGCTACCAGTTCATTTCATCTGAGCTTTGGCTCACCAACAGGAAAGAGTCAAGAGGCCTTAATGCCTAAATGACATAAAGAGCTCCAACTCTTACCAAAAGTTACTATTTAGGATATATTAATCAGTTCTTCAAACTAAATCAGTATAGGAGCCTGAATTTTTATTATGAGGACGTTTGCTCCTTAAATCACATGCACATATGTACTGGTTTGAGTTTGTGAGTTCAGAGGTTGTTAAATCTTTTAGATTCAGCATTGCACTGGAGGATAAAGCAATGTGATGTTTTCTATTGTCAAGGCAATGAAGACAAAGGGCATTACAAACCATTAAAGGAGTCTATATTTATGTCCTGCAGACTGTGTTAAGCGATTGAAACAGCTGAGACTACACCTTTTTGAATGCAAAAGCACATTCTTGCAATCGTTTTCTCATATTGAATGGTTTCTTTATTGTTCACGGCTTTAAAAAAAAAAAAAAAAAAGATGGCTGCTTCCTCCACACACCCCGACTGTAAAACCCTTTTATTCAAATGTTGTTTTATTCCCATGCTTTTGAGATGAAACAAGTAGGCTGACATGCATAAAGAAAAAAAAAAACCACACCAGGTACTTTTATCCTCAGGACAAACAATGGCTTCTGTCGGGGATTGCATCGTGTGTCTCTGTGTGACACCCTGAGGACAACTGGGAGAAAGCCTCAACCTGCCAATCCTTAGTATGATGTGCAGATTTCATAGGCTTGTCATGTTTGATGTTTCATCCCCTACCCGGGAGTAGGTTTTTGTTGTATTGTCTCTGTGCGTCCCACTGTTCCAGAAAGCATCTCTGTCCATGATAATGATGTCTCTCTTATCTGCTGACAGACCATATATTTTGTCCCCTGAATGCCTTCGCAGCGGTAACACATCTATTTCTGTGGGCTTCATTTTTAAAGGCAATGATCCAGAGTGTCTCCTGGTTGGCAGAAAACTTGCCCTCTGTAAAGAGCATTGAAATGTGTTAATCTGGCTGGGTAGGAGCGAGCTGCCACACACGCTGGGACTGGACTGATACCAACCTGAGATACTGTGGTCTGATCCTGCTCGGCTCTCTGAACCCTTGTTCTTCGTCTGCCCAAGCCCTTGGCCTGTAGCCAAGCTCAGCAGTCTTGGGATCGTGACCATGGATGTTGACACAGCCACAGCAGCAGCAATGTGGTGGTGCTCAGCAGAAACCACTTTGGAGTCCATAATCACTGCGGTAGCAGACGTCACTGCAGCTGAGCTGGAGAACGAGGAGGAGCTAAAGAAGGCGGCCACTTTCTGGTAGTATCTCGTTCGTATGACCTTTGCTGAGCGGTAGAGATCCCCAATGAAACAGTAACAAATGGGGTTTAGGCTGGAATTAGTCAATCCAAGCCATTGGGCAAACGGTCGAGTTTGCAGGAGCCAAGATGATGGTCTTTGTTCACAGTCAATCCAAAGATCAGCCACGTAGAGCGGCAGCCAGGACACAGCAAACAGCAGCACTAGGCAAACCACCATCTTGGCGATCTTCTGGCGTGTCTTTAGGCGTGAGCTGTGAAGAGCTTGACTGCGAGGATCAAGATCCGCAAAAGTGGATTTCCTTCCTCCCCAAAGCCGTCTGCCTGTCAGGAAGCCTATGGTGAGGTTAAAGGTCACTGGCAAACAGTAAAGCATCACGAACAGCAGAACGTTGTATCTGTGAAAGAACAGGACAATTAATAATGAGCATTTCTGTTTCTTTTGAAAAATAATCAGTCATGTAGATCAGCACAATGATAATATAAAGGAAAAATCATTTTCTTAAAGGGATATTTTGGTAAAATAGATTAATGTTTTTCAAAGCACAAGGTTTTTCAGTAGTGACTTACAGATAAAAATATTATGTTTAAGAGATTTATTTAGTTTCTGATGTCTTCCCAGTAGTTTCACCACCTGATAGCGATTTTAGTTTAACTTTTCTTTTTAAGGTTCCATGTTGAGATATCTTTTGTTCTGGTATAGATTCAAACCCCTCTTTCAATTCAATGAATAAGAAAGATAAATTAATATTTTCCTCTGATAGTGGAACTTGAAGGCAGATCAGTGGAGCACCTTAACTTTATACCACATAACTCAAATAAAACAAATCTATCTGTTCTTCATTAAATGTTGTTTATCTAATTGCATATATTATAGCTCAGATAATAAAAACTATATTGAAATCCTTTTCTAAATAAAAATAACAATCCCCTTTTCTTTACATTTACCTTTGAGCAAAGTGTCATATGATGATTTTACTTCAGGACTATTAATATACAAAAGCCCTCAAAGATAATGACACCTCTTTAATCCCAAAAAAGTGCAACACTAACTAGCAGCATATAATTCCTAAACCTGAAGTGCAAAAATACATCTTTAAAGTTTTGGACAAAAGTATCAATAAAGAAATATTCTAAGTGTTAATAAAGAGAAACAATCCTCTCTTCATACATACTGGTAGAGGTAAGGCACATCTGTAGCTGCAGCAGTCAATTGTCTGACATTACCATTATCCACAACCAAATTCTTTATTATTCAAATCCATATGAGGCAACTTTAGTAAGTTTTGTCTAAAAGCACATATGGTGAGACACACAAGCCTGAGTTATATTTTGTCTCAATGAAGCATAACTAAGAGGAAAACCATCTGCTTTATGCAACTAATGCCAACACAGGGCCCTTCTTTGAGCTGAACTGTCAGTATATTTTGAGACTTGGGGCTTACTGTTTACAAGAAAGGAACCAATACCATTATTTGACAGTTATTCCAGCAGGATTCCACTGGCTGGGCTTTTCCCATGCAGTTTTATACCATTAATTCCTACGGACCTCAGTGGATTTCTTTCAGTTTAATTTGAGTGTCTAATTTGAGTGTGACTGTCACAAACATATCATGATCTTCGGGCTCTCGGTGTGTTGCACTATGATTTGCACATTTTGTTTGTCAAGCATGTTTTTATGACATTGTTGGAATTGGTCCTGTACACAGATCTCTGTTAAGACTATCCTAACATGTCATCAAATGTCTTTGTTTGGCCACCTTGATTAAAAAAAAAAAAAAAAAGTTCAAGTTTAGGCACTATGTAAGAGACGACATGTATTTTTTTGGGGAAGATCAAGGCCTTCCAGGCCTTGCCTGGCCTTGGAACATGTCTTATCCACTGAGGCTATCAAAAAGGGGTAACACTTCTTGTATAGTGCCATTCTAATGTCTTGTGATTCAGTTAGCAACAAGAAGATGCTTCATTTAGGGTGACAAAAGCTAGCTTTGTAATGAGAATCACACTAAGCTCATCATTACTCCTTAATGTGACAGGCTGCATTGTCTAGCAACTTTGGATATTTGAGTTTGACATTATTATTATTATTATATTTTTCAACAGAGAACATAATAGAAACAAGGTTCACAGACAAAAAAGCTAAAATGGCACAATAAAAAAAGTGATGAAGTACAGAAATTCTGAGCTACTTGTCAGCCTATAATGAAACTATGATGAACTATGAACATTTTTATTAGTTTGAATGCAAATTTGAACCCTGTATCTTATTACCTCATGCTCAAACCCTGCGATTTCCTGTGATCATGAAAAACGGACGGGAAATATGAATTTCCCTTTCTGAAACGGGAAAAAAATTATAATCTGAAATGGAAGAAGCATTCTGAACTGTTTCTTCCTCTCTCTCTCTCCCTCTCTCTCTCTCTCTCTCTCTCTCTCTCTCTCTCTCTCTCTCTCTCTCTCTTGCTCCCTTCCTGATCTAGTGGCCTACTCAAAGTCCTGACCTCAATCAAAATTTCTGAAATGTGTTTTAAGGTGTTTTGATGGACACATTGTTCAGATTAATAGGGGTCAGGCAGTAATAAGATGCCTGGAACCTATTATTAACCTGCATGTTCTTCTTCTTCCTAGGAAATAATACATCCCATCAACAAATTTTGCACTAAAGTCCAGGCCCATGCCAGATTGTCTCAAGTACAATAACAGGTCAGTCATCCTAAAGCTGCTGCTACAGCAAACCTCTAAAGCAGTAATTATTAACCGGTGTTCGGTGAGTCATTCTCAGGGATTTGGCAGGGGCAGGTCTGGATTGGCTAAACAAGGGACTGGGTCAATTCCTTGTGGGCCGGTCGGATGTTTTAGCCACGAGGGCCAGTGTTCAGTCATGGCACTGGGTTATTCATGTATCCCCAACCGCTGTCAATGGGCCGCCTCCACCTCCACCTTCCTTTTTTTGCAGGAGCACCCCAACATAACACATCCGTGCACTCTGTTAGTAGATGTAGGAATGAGGGGTGCACGCAGTTCAGTAAAAAACACTGCTCTAAAGTTCAATATTTCTATAATCAACCATATGTGCTACAGATTTGCTTTTTCCCCAAAATGTAGCCCCAATACTGAATAAACCGTACTGTAACTGTAAAACTTGTATATAAAACCTCCCCCGACAATTTTTGTTCAATTAACACCAAACTTGCTACAAGACATTTTCAGATTGTTCTATCCAAACGATCCACACATTACTGGTTTTGTGAAAAATTCACCCTACAGTGCATCAAAATGTTTAACCAGAAATGGTAATGTAAACATATACTTGCAAATATTTGCTGAATACAGTACATTGTTAATGTTCATCAAAAAATAATCCAATTTGGAGTACCGGTAGATGATGTGTGGAAAAACGTAATTTTGTACAGCATTTAGCATTTTTTTTATTGCGAACAATACAAAAACAATTGCATTTTCAAACTAACCAAACCAATATATGTGACGGGCCATTCGAGAAACGGGAACATGTCGGCCAGGGGGCGTTTTCAGCTATTTACAGATTGTGAAAGTATGGATTACATACACACATAAGAATTTAATAATATTTGAAGAAGTAACGGCAGTACTCTCTAACACAAGGGAGAAAACGGTCCTCAAAAATCCACCTCAGAGCAGCCATCTTAAGGGGCTGAAATATGGGCTGTGTATTTGCAATACTTTGCATTAACCTGATCCTCCAGCAATGATTGTGAATAGCTGTTTTAACCATTTTAATGGGATTTATCCACAAATATCTTTACGTTCAATATATAGGTGAACTGAAGTGCAGCGCAAGCATTCAGAAACAGTTTCACCTACAGGAGCCGCTTGTATTGTCTTTTTCTGAATTTTTCTGAAATTCGTACGGATGCCCAATATCCTGCGTGGCCATTGTTCACAAAGTGATAAAGTATAGCTCCTTTCCAATAATTCAAATGCACCGAAGATCAATAGTTTCAATGCATGTGAAGGAGGTGCAGTAGTGTTGTGATGACACCACAGACAGCGTGCTGAAGGGGCATGTCAGAACAGGTAGGAGCTTCTTAAAGAAACAGAAGCCTATTTCAAGATGTTTGATACAGCCATGATGCGAAAGCAAATTTATTCAAGGCAGTTATTTTAATTTACTGTATTTACAGACCAACATAAGGTTGCATCATCATTGTAGTGCACTATAGAATGGCACTGTGTGCCAATTGATACCCTCATGTGTTTCGATTAGTTTGACAAAAGAAGCAAAAATGGATGCTGATGAGGTGAAATGAAGGCTGGCCTCTCCACATTTCAGACTGAAAACACATGAACCTTTAGTCCAGTGATTATTTTTACATCACCCATCAGATGTGAAACATGGGGTGGTGCAAGTTTCTTCATTATCTAATTCCTATTGGGCCGGCTCGCCACTCATCATTGGCTAGCAGGGTGTTGCCAGCGGACATCTGCTTACTTTAACTAGTCAGGAAAAAAATGGACAGGAGAGAAAAAAAGCAGTTGAGGGGCAAAAAATAGGCAAGAAAGAGGAAGCAGGTGGTATGTAATGGCAAAAGGTTGCTTAAATGAGCAAAATGTGGCAAACAATACTAAAAAAAGGCAAAAATGTGGAACAAAATGTAGGAGGAAAAAAGAAACAGTATTTATTGGAAAGGAAATGAATTTATTTGGCATAAGGTAGTCTATTTGGATGAAAAGTGGCAAAAAAAAAAAAAAGGTTAAAGAAGGGACAAAAATGGGCTAAAAGTGACAAAAGGAACTTGCAAAAATGGACAAAATAATAGGAAAAAGGGATATCTATTGGCAAAAGGTAGCCAAAATTTAAAAAAAGGGGCTAAAATGTTGAAAATTGACAAAAAGGGGACAAAGGAAGTTGCAAAATAGCCAAAAAAAAACGGAGAACCCAGAGGCTGAAGTGTGGACAGAAAGTGTGTTCTCCCTGGAGAAAAGGAGGGAGTACTTCTGAGCTCATTGATCAAACTCCTTCATTATTCATGGCTGTGATTCACTAAGATTAATCTGCCTGAGTGAAGAGGTGGAAAGGGAGCCGGCATGTTCCACAGAAAAAGTTCATTCAGCATCTCACAAGGACCAACACAAGCATCGGCTGTAAGCCTGACTCACGGGGCGGATTCACTAAAGGTTTAGGGGTATTAAAACGTGTGCAAACGTCACTCCATGCGTTAATAAGCTGTTCAAACCCAAGGGAATCAGGAGTAAGCTGATGCTGCACGTCGCAATACGCTCTCAATCCATTTAACGTGTTTCCCTCTAATGAATATGCATAGTAGGTGGAGCTCACAAGGGGAGCTCGGAGGAGGACATTCAAATAAATTATTGAAGTGGGCGCAATGCAATTCATCAAATCTGGAACTGTTTGCAGTGATTGTTTTAGCACAGGAAAATAGTATGACTGACAAGCAGGTGCAAACCACAGCGGAGATGGGGAAAAAAGGCTCCAGTTAACCTTTCTAGTACAACAAAATAATTCAAATAAAACAATAGTCAATAGTAGCAGCCATTGAATGAGACAATAAAACTTCAGTAAAGTGTGTGAGGGAGAGAACAAGCTTCACACCCGTGGCGGAGCGTGTGTGGAGTCTGGTGATGTTGCGGTGGAGAGAGCATGCTTTGCACACTATGGACGCACCGCTTCAGTGTAGTTTTGACCGTCTAACTCTGGTGTCACATTGATGGAAGGAGCATCAGGCCAGAATCAGCTGATCAGATGTGTAACAGTGATGGCACAATGTTCACATATGAGAGTGTGGTGACACAGTGCTACTCAGGCAGTCAGACCTGCTGGATGATGGTCAGTAGATCATCTTCAAATGGTGCTGACTGATGGACTGATAGGACGGGTTCTGTCCAAATCTGCCTGATCAGAGCAAAGTTACAGGACCTGATGGAGCAGCCACATTAAATTAAGGGGAAAAAATATCATTAGGTTTTAAAGTTGTTGTTATTGTTGTTGTTGTGTTTTTTTTTTGTTTTTTTTTTAAAACACTTTTATTTGTTTATTTAGTTTTCTACATTATTAAATGTTTGTGCAGCAGACAGAGAAGTCCATCTGTCTCCAATTGAACTTCCTCAAATGTCATTGTGGGCTTCTGCACTCACGTCTCCACATTGAACGAGCAAATTGCTCATTTAAACAGGTGAGGTGAGGAAAATGCGTCACCAAAGGATTTAGGGACACAACTGGTTTACCACCCTTTATTTCAGATCTTAGTGAATCTGCCCCTCGGTGCGCTAAGATATGTTCGCAGTGCAGCGTGGGGTGTTGGGGTTGGTGTGCTTGCGTTGGGTTTCCTGCGCATCTTGACTTAGCGTGACTTGGCTACAAAGCCCGGGGACCAGTGCCTCCCTGGAGCACGTTTATACTTGGAATGATGAGTCAAACAATAATAACACCTTCCTGTTTTTTTTTTTTCATCTCATTCACCTCTGCAGCCAGGCAGCACTATGAGTTTTTACAGAGGCTGCGGCAGCATAAAGCTCACAGCTAGGCCTACCTGCCTGTCAAACGCAAAAGTGTGTTTTACATGTGGTAAACTTAATAAAAATTTCATTTTTAATCTGTGAATATTGGCTGAGAGGAGAATCTTTGCTTAAATACTGGAGGCTGACACAGCTGAGCAAACGCAAACAGACACACACATTACGAGCCCTCTGTAGTAAAACCACAGATGTTTAACCCTTAGGGGCCCAACCCCTCCCCTCTGTGCCCATCATTAAACAGACGTAAAATAAAAACTAGAGCAGCTAGAATGCTCATTCTTTTTGCTACTGAAAGCTAAGATGCTTGCCTCCATCTTACGTTCCAAAATTATGCTCGTGACATCATTACGTAAACACTACGTGCATTGCAAAATCCACAACTTTCCGCACCAGCTCCGAGTAGCCTTAAAAGGTTGTTGTAGTGGTGTAGAAGCAAAACCAAATGGAAAGAACCTATCAGCCTTAATTTCTCATCCTGTGCACGCCATCCTCTGTCCCTCCCTCCATCCTGCGCGCACACACCAAAATGTGCAGGGATGGCTGAGTCAGCTCTCGTGCCGCCTGCCTATGTGCATTCAAGCTTTTCAGGGCGTGGTTTTGGATGGAACCCTGATGGGAGCATTGAAGGCGGGTTGAGCCTAAAATACCAAAATCCCTGAAAGTAGCTGCTGTGAAACCTCTGTTAAAAAAGAGAACACTGGATGCCTCTATACTGGCTAACTATAGACCAATCAGCAACCTTCCATTCATAGCCAAGATCATTGAGAAGGTTGTCTTCATCCAACTGAATCAATACTTAACATTCAACAAAATATTTGATAAATTTCAGTCAGGCTTTTGTTTTTATCACAGCACAGAAACTGCTCTTATCAAAGTGATCAATGACATAAGGTTGAACACTGATTCAGGAAAAGTATCTGTTCTCATTCTATTGGACCTAAGTGCTGCATTTGAAACTGTGGACCAGTGGTCGCCAACCCGTCGATCGCGATCAACTGGTCGATCTTTGAAACATTCTCTGTCGATCGCTTCTCTGGTGTATGAAAGTGTGTGATTGATGAGACACCTCATCCACACAGTTGCTCTGGTCAGAGAGCACACAGCCACAGCATGACAACAGTGCTGAACTGTTCATTAGTTTACTGTTGTAGAACAAACAATGAGATGAGATGAGCGCCGAACATTTGCCGATTGTGACCCTGGATTTCCACTGGATGCGTATCTGCACCAAAACTGCTCTGCTGCATGACTTCAGCGCAATCTGTAGTCCAGCAATCCCCGCCGCCTCCGGATTTGCTGCACATCTGTTGCAGCAAGCAGATGGCAGCAAGGACTCAGGAGATCCCGCTAATTCATTTCCTTCTGTAGCACACAATTTATGACGCCTTGAATGCTCCTCTGTCTCTTAAAGAAATTCCAAGCTTGTCTGAAGCACCCATGAATACGCCCCCTTCAGTACTCATACAAACACGCATGGATTTTGTTTACTTCTGTTTTTCTGTGCGCTGTATTTGGTTACTTTCTACATTGTTACATCGCTACGATACAATTAGAATGATTATCAAAGTGAGGAATGCTAACATACGGACGGAGATCACATTGTGTCTGTGTACTTATTAATCCACTAATAATAAGCTCTTGTTTTAAAGCAGTCATCTGAAAAGGCAAGCAGCAGAGTAAACCGATCGACACGCAGTTATCTCTCAGCTGTTTTCTGTGACTACAGCTGATTACAGTGTTATTTACATTTTTATTTTATTTTATTTTTTTATTTTAATGCGTACATTAATGAGTCCCTGATGCAGTCTCTGTTCGACCTGAAACTTTTTTAAGAGCTTCTTCACACGGATCTTCAATACATCCCTGGAGCTGTGTGAAGTACCTTCCTGCTTCAAAAGCTCCAGCATCATCCCAGTCCCAAAGAAACCTGCCATCACAGGACTCAATGACTATCGACCCATTGCGAGAAGCTGGTATTGAGCCACCTGAAGGACATCACAAGACCCCTGCTGGACCCCCTGCAGTTTGCCTATCGGGCAAACAGGTCTGTCGAGGATGCAGTCAACATGGGACTGAACTACATCCTGCATCACCTCGACTCCCCAGGGACCTACGCTAGGATCCTGTTTGTGGATTTCAGCTCTGCATTCACCACCATCATCCCGGACATCCTTCACCAGAAACTCACCCAGCTCACAGTGCCAGTCTCCACCTGTCAGTGGATCACCAACTTCCTGTCTGACAGAAAGCAGCAAGTAAGGCTGGGAAGCATCACATCCAGCACCCGGTCACTCAGCACTGGCGCCCCTCAGGGGTGTGTTCTCTCCCCACTTCTATTCTCCCTCTACACCAATGACTGCACCTCAGGGGACCCCTCTGTGAAACTCCTGAAGTTTGCAGACGATTCCACCGTCATCGGTCTCATCAGGGATGGGGACGAGTCTGCCTTCAGACAGGAGGTGGAACAGCTGGCTCTCTGGTGCAGTCAGAACCATCTGGAACTGAACCCGCTCAAGACTGTGGAGATGACAGTGAACTTCAGGAGAAATCCCCCCCCACTAACCCCCCTTACCATTCTGAATAGCAAAGTGGCTACTGTGGACTCCTTCAGGTTCCTGGGATCCACAATCTCACAGGACCTGAAGTGGACCTCCCACATAGACACAACCAGGAAAAAGGCACAGCAGAGGATGTACTTCCTGCGACAGCTGAGGAAGTTCAACCTGCCCCAGGAGCTGCTGATAATGTTCTACACCTCCATCATTCAGTCTGTTCTGTGCACCTCCATCACTGTCTGGTTTGGATCTACAACCAAACTAGACAGACACAGACTACAAAGGATAATCAGGACTGTAGAAAAGATCATTGGTGTTGATCTGCCCTCCATCCAAGACTTATACCTGTCCATGGTCAGGAAATGGGCAGGTAACATCACTGCAGACCCCTCACACCCTGCACACAATCTGTTTAAACTCCTCCCCTCCGGCAGACGCTACAGATCACTGTACGCCAAAACTACCCGCCATAAAAACAGTTTCTTCCCCCAGGCTGTCATTCTGATCAACTCTAAACAGTCAGAGTGTCAGACCTGTTTCTGTTACTGTGAAATAACCTGGAACTAAACATAACAACCCTGGATCAACCTGTCACTGCGAATGTTCATGGACATAATATTTTCATTTAAATGTTCACCTGCACTACTCATCAATGCACTACTGCACTGTTATCTTATTAGTATCATTGTATTTTTATTTTATTTCGTTATTATTATTATTATTATTATTATTATTATTATTATTATTATTATTATTATTATTATTATTATCTTGTTATTTTTATTTAGTTTGCACATATTAGTCTAACTACTCTTATATTTATGTTTATACTTCTTTTTTATTTATTTTTCTTTATTCTAGTTGATTGTTATTATTTAATGTTACACTATCTGAGAGAGCACAGGTCACCAAGACAAATTCCTCGTGTGTATTCATACACTCTTGGTCAATAAAGTTGATTCTGATTCTGATTCTGATTCTGATTCCACATAGCCCGAGTGTGTGCATGCGTTCTTTTGGACTTGTTTGGTGATTTCAAAACGTTTATTTTAATTCTTTTTCGTTCAGATGGAAACATTCAAGTTTGCTCAGAAGTGAAACCTATTCAGTTTTGACCTCAGAGTGTGAGCGGGTGCTAGCACGCCATCTATATCTATTTTACTATGATGTTTCAAAACGTTTATTTTCATGTTAGTTTGACCGGACAGACCTCACCCGGAAGTTATTGACGGCAATGGCTGTCGTGTTGAAAGCTGCACATTTCTTTGCGTGAGAGAGAACCAACGAAGGCGATTAGAGTCCCAGGTAGGGAGTCTCACACACACGCGTCGATCAGGTGCGCTTCACTATTGATCACAATCTACGTGACATGCGTGCAGGCCATTAAGTCCGGTTACAGTCAGTGTCATGACACCTGTCCAGAGCGTGGTCGTGACTAGTATTACGCTCTGAGTCAGATCTAAGTGTTTACATGTTATGTAGACGGTGTTACATAGTGAAGCGCGTCTGATTACTTCAGCTTTACTCACGACACACCTGCCACTACACCTAACGACTGAAAATAGATAAGTTTAGTGAAAGTTAGGCAGGCCGGTACATGTGAATGGACTGGTGCGCATGAATTTAGAATGGATTCACCCCCCCCCCCCCCCCCCCCACACACACACACACACACACACACACCCCCACACACACACACACACACCAAACGACAACAAAAACATGTAAATTACTAAAACACAAAACTAAATATTTATACAAAAAATACACAAAAGACAACAGAAATGCAAAAAACTACACCAAAAAAAGATACAAACATATACAAAATGACATCACACTACAATGGCAACAAAAAAAAAACAATAATCATACAAAAAATGCACAAAAAGATAAGAGAAAGATACAAAAAATAAACAATATGACTCCAAAAAACATACAATACAGAAAAATACACCAAATGATTTTTTTTTAAAAAATGAGTAAAAAAAAAAAAACAAACACATTTATCATGCACATGTTCGATAGAATTAAACCAGGGAAATCACACACGCTGTTTTACTTTGCACCCAGAAATATACCCCTTTATAACACTACAGAGTACAGAGTATGTACACCACGTTGTACATCCAACCTTCAGACTCATTTGGCTATAATTGACAACTGTACTTATGCTCCCACTATATGAATACATACTTCCGACAGGCACTGTAGTAGTGATATAAATCTTGAAAAAGTTGATTTTACATAATACCTCCCTTTTAAGTGCAGTTATGCATCCAGTGGAAATCCAGGGTGAGAGAGAGAATATTATCGCCCATGCATTCCGTGGTGAGGACCCCTTAACGGCCGAACACAACGGTGTAAAGAACAATAACTGCCCATTTAGATGCCTGAACAAAACCATTGCAACACAAATATATAATAATCGCAAAAAAAAAAACAAAAAACTTTTGGACTAAATGGAAAAGTAATGCAATGATTTAAGTCCTACTTGGAGGAGCGAAGTCATTTTATAAGCATTGGAAACTTTGAATCTGACAGAAAAAGTAAACTGCTGAATGAGTGAAAACTTCCTTCAACAAATTCATGACAAGATGGAGGTGATCATCTTTGGTAACAAGGAAAAGAGGACTGCTGTCAGCGAGTATCTTGAGTCTCGATCTTTAAAAGCTAAAGACCAAGTCAAAAACCTATGTGTTCTGATTGACTCAGATCTTACATTCAGCAGTCAGATCAAATATATCACAAAAACAGCTTCTACCACCTAAACAACATCTCCAGAGTGAAAGGTTTAATGACTCAGAAAGATCAGGAGAAACTGGTCCATGCTTTAATCTCCAGCAGACTGGACTATTGTAATGGTCTTCTGACAGGAATCCCCCAAAAGAGCATCAAACATCTACAGCTGGTTCAGAACGCTGCAGCTCAGGTCTTAACCAGAATAAAGAGGTCAGAACACATTACTCCAGTTTTAAAGTCTTTACACTGGCTCCCAGTCAGCCTCAGAATAGACTTTAAAGTTCTGCTGCTGGTGTTTAAATCTGTTAATGGGTTTGGTCCAGAATACATCAGTGAGATGTTAGTCAGGTATGAACCCAGCAGGTCTCTCAGATCTATGGACACAGGACAGATAGTGGAGCCCAGAGCTCACAGTAAACATGGTGATGCTGCTTTTAGTTGTTATGCTGCAAAGAAGTAGAACAAACTGCCAGCAGAGCTGAAGTCAGCATCTAATGTGAACATTTTTAAATCAAAGTTAAAGGCACTATTTTTCTCAACTGCGTATGATTGAAAGGGGATTTTTGGTCATGTTTTTGTTGGTGTTTGTTGATGATTTTAAATGTTTTTACTGATGAATTTAAATGTTTTGTTGCCGACTTTAATGTTCTAAGCTGTTGAATAATTTCTGTTGCACTTTTTGATCATGGAAAGCACATTGAGTTGCCTTGTGTATGAAATGCGCTATACAAATACATTTGCCTTGCTTTGCCTAAAGGAGGTCTTACTTGCTCAAATCTCGCTAGCTTTCCAACATTGTGGACTGCACCTTTGAATAACCTATTTTTAGTGGTTTAACATGCAAGCCCAACACAACATTTACAAAAAAATGTACCTGAACTTCAACCTGAAGGGCTTGGTTTGAGAGCAGTCTGAGTGATAATGTAAATATATAGGAGACTCTGGCTTGTCACAGAGAGGAATGTATCTGGATTATGAATATTGTTAAGGAGGCATCAGGCATATTCTATTAGATTTTTCTTTGAGATTTAAGATTAAAGTAACCCCTGATAAAGACTTGTACCCCCTGAGCTCACCATATACCTGTATAAAGTCCCAGTTCTACTACATAAATAAATGAATAGAAGCAGATAGTCCCCACTGTATTAGTTTACATTTCTTACTGTGTGACCTACGGTGTACCTACCCTTGCTTTAGGCGAAGCTGAGGCCACTCCTCCTGACAGACCAAAATGGTAAAAGTTTCAAAGCTGATTTCCCTCCTTCGGTTCATCACAGCAATTGGTGCGCACATTATTGAAGACAATGTCCATACTACGGCCACAGTCGCCAAGATCCGTCGACGAGTGAACATGGAGCGAGCCCTCAGTGGTGAACGAACACTGTAGTAACGATTCACACTGATCACTGTCAGTGTTAGGACACTGGCTGAGACAGAGATTGCCTGTGTAAAGGGGACAGCTCGGCACAGGAGGTCTCCATAGACCCAGGCAGTGTAGATCTGGCTTCCCAGAGTAATAGGCATGCACACACATACCACAGCCAGATCACACACTGCCAAGTTTACTAGAAGACTACGTGTAGCACTAACACCAGCTAGCCGTCGACTGCGTCTGCTGGTGAGGACACGCAGTGACATTAAATTCCCGATAAATCCCAAAAGGAACGACAAACTGTACATGATGGTCAAAGCAATGGTGCTGGGCTCGTGGATGGTCCAGAGCAACATGCTCTCCATGTCCTCCCAGTTACTGAAGGAGTAGTTGTTGATGGGCAAAGGAAAGGAGGCGGTCTGTGGGTGCCTGAAGGTGAAAGTAGAGATGGTTGTGAATAAAGAAGTTTGAAACACAACTGAGGTAGCCTCAGAAGGCAGTGGGTGATGGAAGGGGTAGGTGATGGAGCTCTGGAGTAGGGCACCATGGAAGTTGTAAGTGCTGTTTAGTTTCTCTTGAGAGCTGTCATATTGAAGTAAAGTGGAAAGGCTGGGCTTAAAGCTCAGATCCTTGGATGGATCCATGCTGGTACACAACAGGAAGAAGCAGTGAGCTGTGGTGATGTCTAATTTAAAGTCAGAAAAAACACAACTACGATGAAACAACCCCCAAAAGTGTTGCTTTAGGCATCAGCTAGTCTCGTGGTCAAGTCCTTCTGATGAGCGCGAAGATGCATTTTTTGTGAAGAACATGGAACACATAGTTCACTCTTGTATGCCTTATCCTGTGAGTCACCTGGTGTCATGTCAGAGCTCAGCACTGTCCCAATAGATCATTATGCAACATCAGTATGGTGATTTTTCCAGGGAGTGGATGGTATGAAGCTGCTATTCCACCATCTGACGTTAACTGACCTACTCCCTTTAGAGGAAGGTGTAGCTCACACACAGGGTTCATCTCTCTTGGTCACTTTTTCCTCTTTTTCTAACTCACATCTCCAGTCCATCTCGTAGATGTATTCAGCTCTGTGCAAAGAACAGTTAGAAAGATCAGAGGCTGCTCAGCTCCCTCTTGATGAGAGCAGCAAAAACAAGGAATTAATTGTTCCAATCCTTCAAGTTGTGTCAATTGAAATCTACATATTTTATAGTATTTATTTCAATCGCAAAAAAACATCCAGGTCAAAAAAGTTGTAAAAATAATGAGTGAAGCATCCTTTTTCAAGTACTGACCATCCATGTGTGGAACTCTGCCGCTGAAAACCAGGAGAAGTTACCCTCTGACTGTTCGCCACTCAAAGCTTGCTCTCCGTTCCTGGTCCACTGAACTGATGTGGTGCCGTGCTTGAAAAGGTCTTTTTTGTTTCTGTCAGCCCTTCTCTTTCACACTCACCGTAAACCACACACGTCTCTGTGCGCTCTTGCCCTCAGTGTGCATCGTCTGCCTGTGCAAGACTGAATGAATATGAGAAGGATGAAGTCGGGGGGGAGGGGGGGGGGTGCAGCTCCTGTCTTCCACACCCACCCACCCACACACACACACACACACACACACACACACACACTCTCAGCCATTATTGCTCCTTCAATCCCTGGAAACCCGGCACTGCTCTAATAAACACAAATATAGCTTTCACTTCACACTTTAGAAGGAAAGTGAGTGTATTTGATTAATATTAATAATTAATAATATTAATTGACATTATATTTCATTAATTGGTAATAAAGCATTTTACGTTTTGTTGGTTTTGCTTTTATATATATATACTGTATATATTAGAGGAGTGCCAAAATATCCATACAACGATATATTGCAATATTTCATCTTTTTTTTATGCAAGTTAAGTACTAAGCACAAGTTAAATGTTCTCAGGTTTTCAAGTTTACAAAGAACAAATTGCTATTAATGTTAGCGCTGAAATGTTTGTGCAGTCTGCAGTGTAGGTTTAAGTTGAACTTTACACATGGTGGTAAATATAAGTTAAAACGTGTGCCCAGGTTTTCATAGACCACCCAGATGTTTATTTTATAACGCACAGACTGAAATTTTTCATATGCAGGGAAATTTTTCAGTTTTCACTGATATGTGTCCATGTTTACTGAGAAGTTGATAATACTAGCACTGAAATTAGTATTTTCTGCATTAATTTTGTTTCTAATGATTCAAAGTTAATTTGCACTAACATTATTAACAATAATTTGGTGAAGCATTATTTTGTATCAGTCTTCCCTTAAAGACGTAAACATAACACAAGGACATTTGGATTATAGTTGTGGTCAGTGTGTGTTAAGAAATGCCACTGTGCAGTATACACTTTGTTTTACTTGGCTGTCATTCATGTGAAATTGATTGACAATGTTTTGCAATTCCTGTGAAATGGGTTCATATATATGTATATATATACAGTATATATATATATATATATATATATATATATATATATATATATATATATATATATATATTGCAAGCCTTTTGAAAGTCACTATTTTTGAGCCTGCAATCCGTTATTTTGTGTGTGCCCTCAATGGCTGGCTGATGGCCAGCATTTTTCACACTTCAACAAGTGCAAAGACAAACTGGTATTACGCAATTTACTGAGCCATCCACAGTTTCACTTCACCATCCGTGTCTACAGCCGGGGCTAAGAACTAATCACTAACAGCCTGAGCAAACCTGCTTGATCATGTATGATCAGCTGTTGGTCCAGAATGCAGAGGGGAAGAGAAGAGACTAGTTGCACTTTACCAGCCATTAGGGAATGTTGTGCCTAGAGGGGTTCAATGAATGATTGTTGATGAACTATTATTACTTAATGGCCACAAATACATGATGTTTTTTTATTCGGAATTAGTTATTTGGAATTAAATCATTCGGAATTAAAGTGTTCTGCTTCGTGTTTACATGGAAATAGTAATTCCCGAACTGAAGTTTACATGGGAAACCGGTTTATTCGGTTTTAGTTAATTTCGCTTTAGGTCTGGGGGTTGGGAAGGCTCGGATTGGACAGAGGGCGAACATGACTTACAATGATGTGCCGTGACCACTAGGGTTGGGCAGGCATTTCATATGTTTCTGCTGGCAAGTGTTAATCAAACCAAATCAACATCGTAAAACACCATTAAAGAAACATAAGCAATTATTTAATATAGCCTCCATACTCTCCCAACAAGATACATCTCCTGACACGGCAGGGCATCCGTTGTTTGTTCATATGTTTTGGCTGACAAGTGTTAATCTAACAAAATCAACATTGTAAAACACCATTAACAAAACAAACAATTATTTAATACAGCCTCCATACTCTCCCAACAACATATATCTCATGACACGGCAGCGCATTCGTTGTTTGTGTTGAAAACACAGAAACACGGAGAAAATGCAAACAACAACAACTCAGAACAGCCTCAGTGAGGCGCATCCACAAAGCCAATCCTTCCTTTTGTACCATTCACTGTGGAAAGTACGAACAATGTTCTGACCTTACCTTTGCTGAAGCTCTGGGAACTCAGGTGTTGGTCTCCCATCATTAGAAAGCTGCATGTCACTAATGACGTATCACGTTGATCACTTCTATCGGGTGAAACACACAACAAACATTTTATTGTCGGCTGAAACATAAGACCATTCATGAAAACTGTTTTCACTTTTATTTTGATTGTGGTTTTGAAGCAGCAGCTCAACAATAACACACTCAGGTCCACGGAGCGGAAAGAAGATAGGAACTAATCATCGGTAAATAAAGCACAGTAAAACTCCAGAAAACAATAACCAGGAATAAATATTTGCTCCCTGGTAAAGATAGTAGCTCTAACAACTGGTACAATTATAAACATTAGGAATTAAGTGCTTACAAAGTCAGGTTAAAAAGGAATTAACTTTTAAAGGGGAATAAAGGTTCCCATGTAAACGTGGCCATTGTGAGCGTGTTCAATCTGACGTTTGTTAGTGGTTTGTTCAGTTGAATGCCAGATTTCTAAAGTACCTTTCAGGCGAAAACCCAGCTAAAACACGACATAAACTGTCTTTAGTTATGAAGGGAGATACACTATATCTGCCAACCCCAGCCACCACAGATTTGGACTGCTGGAACCAGTACCAGCAGCTCATCCTCAGGTTCTGTCTTGGCGATTAATACGGCATCTCGGTATGATCAAAGAAGGTAATTGATGATCCAGGCAGGAAAAATGTTACATTTTTGTGTAAACTTTGCTTACCGGATTAAGACCCAACAGTATACATCGACAACGTCAACAGCAAACCTGAAATGACAGCCAATCAGTCCACAGTAGCAGCAGTTCCAGCTTTCACCCCTACAGTATATTCTAAAAAACAGGAGGGAAAACTTGCTCCTTGAATTACATTGACAAATTACAAAAAAAGGGCAATAGTGCTAAAGGTGCAATAATTTTCCAGGTATTCGCTGAACCCTCCGCTTTGCCCTGTGCACCGCTTACAGAGACTTTCAACAACTTCCCTGTTTAAGCAGCTTGATCTTATGTTTACTGGTGACAAACCTGACGAGGACAGCCGGTGCTCAGAGAACTGCAGCAAACCCAATATCCACGCTCTGGCAAAGGAGCAGGAGTTTATACATGGAGCTCAGCGATTATAACATCAGGTTGGACTGTACCAGCTCATCCACTCCAAATCTCCATATTGGCAACATCTTCTTCTTCTCTGCATTTTGGAATTGCAGCTCCACCAGCCGAACCTACATGATGAAACTGTTTTTTTTTTGTGACCAAATGTTTGCCCCAGCCCACTAGCGTAGCTTAGCAGCTGTCTTAGTAGACATGGCCAGTAGGGTTGCCACTTTTAAAATGAAGAATAACAAACACATTCTATGATCCCTTGGAGCCATGAACCCCATGGACGCGACTCATGTGGGGTGGGGTGCCTGCAGTGTTATCAAGCTAAGAGTCAATTTTTTTGGATTGTGGTAGGAAGCCGTAATACCCAGAGAAAACCCATTGGGCATGGGGAGAACATGCAAACTCTACACAGAAAGGAGTATGTGTACGCCTCAGGGCTTTAACCCAGAACCTTCTTGCTGTGACACAAATGTGCTAACCACTACCTCACTGTGCCCCCCAGAAGGAATATATGTGTATGTGATATACAAATTTTCTTTTTACAATGTCTTTAAATGGCAATACATAATGATAATTCATTTGACTTTAAAACCTCAACATCATAATCAATCAATCAAACTGCAATAGTCTACTAAAACAAGCAATGTATGCGCCCTGGTATCTGTCAAAAACACAATCAGAAAACAAATTGAATCAATCATAAAATACTGTACCCATACCGTAACAGTCTCAGGAGAGGATTATGGTTTGAAGAACTGTGACACTAAGGGGGTCTTCCATGTTCTTGCATGTCTGCACTAGTCCTGCTCTTCTGATGCACGCTGTCCGATGTCAGGCACTAAAAACACTTACCGACATGTTTTACAATTTAACTTGTTATCGCTGACTGGAAACAATTCACATTAAACTCCTTTTCATTTCATACAACCTGGGTGCTTTAGTTCAATGTGAAGAAATGCAGGTATTCTGAGGGGAATACCTCACAACAAAATATTAATATATAAGAACTATGAACTAGTTCCTTATTGAAAGTGATAACTTAGTTCCAAATTATTGAATTATTAACTGAACCATATATTTTTTAAATTTGCGAACTGAACTTTGAACTAGTTCATGTAGAAAATGACCTTTCCCAACACTGTCAATGGGCATGTTTGGCTTATTCCTACAGGTCTGTTCAAGTAGCTCAGTTTTTTTTTTTTTATCTAATTGTTGCTCAGTTTCCTGTCATTTTGGTAGCCAAAGCTATCAATCCTTGTTGAGTCCTAATCCTGACTAACAAATTCAATAAGTCAAGGCCCTATTTTCAGCCTAGTAAAACAAATGATCTAATGGTTGATGCTGAGATCAATATAGCATCTTCAGGCATTAATCAGCAGTGGATTTACTTCCCGTGTCCAAGACCTTATCGATTATTTAATTATCTCAAACATTTGTCATCCTTTGGTGGCTGGAGTATATAAGGCCAATATTTAGTATTGTATTAAAAATATTTTGTCCTTAAAGTAGATGTTTTTGTAATCAAGATTAATGAAGCAAGCCTACGAATTTCAGTAATTTTGATAAACACTTTGCTGTGATAAGTGGGTCAGAGCATCTCTAGAACTACTTGAATCTTCTCTTCTCTTTTTAAACATCCTTTTGGTTTTAATTTCCTTTGAGAATGTAATATGGCTAAATGTGCCAAAACTTATTGGCTAATTTTGAAAGGAAAATACTATGCCTAAAGCACTTGTAACTGGACACACTTCATCCTTTTAAGAGTTTAAACAATTAAACATTCACATTTTAAATGTTTTGATGAAGCTTTTACAAACAGTCACAGTGACAGTTCTACTGACCATGTAAGGATTCAACCGAAGGCACACAGATGGGTTCCAGATTTTCTGGCTCCTTATTGCAATATGTCCTAGTGCTGGGACTTTATCATGTTAATTACGACTAATTAATTACAGAAAAATAACGCACTAAGAAAAACAATGCAGGTTCCTGCTATACCATAATGCTGATATACAGACAACTAAACAATAAATGGGAGAACCTGGGGAGAAGTAATTACTGTGTTTTTTGTTTTTGTTAATTATAGGTTAAATAATAACAGTGGATAAAAAACAAAAGCCCAACTGTACAAGAAAGAGCCGATCACTGGAGCTCTTCCAGCCGCCGCTACTACCTCAATACCTGTGCTATCTGCAATATGCTTCGAGCAGGCATCGTCACCATTCCACACCTGACAAAATGACAGGGTTCAGAGCAAAAAAGAACACGTCCATATCTGACAAATGATCAAACTCACTGGCTAAATGGATTGCAGTGGACAGTCGGCCACTCTAGGTGGTAGAGGATGTGGGGCTAGAAGTGGTACTACAGATAGCATCATCAAGTCTGACCCAACTTATGAAATGCTATAAAAAAGACAACTTCAAATAAAATTCATTAGCTTTATCAGTTATTAAGTTCATGCAACAGATATTGTAACCATTTTGTACTGTTCAGTTTCCACTTCTCTGGGATGTACTGTAATATACTAACTACTGTTTTTCATTTTAAAACACAAAAATAAATTTGTTTTAGAAAGTTTACAAAAAATAAGTAAAAGCATGAATACAGTTATGAGTTTGTGCCTTATGAACAACGCAATCATAATGTTCTTTATTTATAATAGTGCTGTCAGTAGATTGAAAAAAATTGTGATTAACTAATTATGCTCTGTAATTAATTAATCGAATTCATTTCTTTTTTAATCTCACCTAAAACATGATGAGAAACGCCCTCATTTTTTAGGTATTATCATTTAAATTGCATTATTGTGGCAGATCGAAACATTGATATAAAGTCATTTATTGTTTGTTTTTAACAGACTTGAACAGATGCAGGTGTAGCTATTAACATTCTTCTGTATTTGAGACGAGTCTTTAGTTTTTACCATAAGGGGAAATATTGATGTGTACTTTAGTCAATCTCCAAATAATAGAAAATACAATTGAATTAAAACATCAGGTCCATATGCAGTGCTCTAAGTTAGCACATCAAAAAAGAATAAGAACACTTTTCTGAGCAATACAATTATTGAACACAGACCTTGTTGCTTTTTCTCTTCTTCAGTTAATATAAAATAAATAAACCAGACTTATCAATCACAGTGCTGTAATTTAGCACATAAAAATAACAAAAAAAAAACATTATTCATCACAAAATAAAGTGCTCAAATAACATCAAGCAATCACTTCTTGTTGTAGTAGTAGTAGTAGCCCCGCCCACATCCTCTACCACCGAGAGTGGTCAACTGTCCTCCACTGACTTTGTTCATTTGTCGCTCTTGTTCATTTTGGCTCTGAACCATCTTATCCAGTGTGGATTGTATGGGCCATGTCCGAAGGACCGTTGTCCGTGCTAGCTGCTACATAGTTAGCATTGAGAAAGACCTTCGGTGATCCACAAACTCTTTCTTGCACAATTTGCACACAACTTGGCATTTGTTTTTCATCCAGTGTTTTTTATTTCCTAAAAGGAACATGCACAAAACATAAATACTTCTCTTCAGGTTCTACCGTTGTATCCGATTCATCAGTTTTATGGGTATACCGGGAATTCGTGCAATGAACAAGGTTCCACGCTGTTTGGGGTGCAAAAAAGAAAAGTGATTTACGGCTTTATTTTTTTTATTATTAATTAATCAATTGCAATTAACACATTAAAGTGAGTGACAGCCCTAATTTATATTGCACATTATGTTAGCACTCAGTGATAAAAAATAATAAACACAATTTTGTTGTTTAAGCTCATTGTTTTAATTGATTCGGTCTTATTCTGGAATCCATTTAAATTGAGAACCTTTGCTTCTCGTGTCAAATGTTGTTGGGTGATAAGAAAAAATTAATTGTGATTCATGAATTACAAAGTCACTTTTTTTATTCGAGTCCCACCACTAATAAGTACACATTTGTCCCGTTGCTGCAGGCTCCCTAGGATAAATAAAAAAAGAAAAATTAATCACACACAGAGTATATTCTTGAATCACCTACCTTCTCATCCTGCTTACACATGAACAGTTTGCACACATCAGAGACACATAGTAACCAAACTGAAACACGTGCTACCTTAAGAAAGCCCATTGGATCCCTGATGACATGCCATCAGATACTTTTCTCCTTTATTCTTGCTGAGGACTATGAGCGTGTCCTCTGTCTCAAGCTTGAGACTTTTATATAATAATTCAGCGTGCATAGGCTTGATGTTCTTCAACATGATGTTTTCGGTGATCGGACTGCTATTTTGACAATTACTTTTTTGCTTTTAAAAATATGTGATAATGTGATGAAAATTATCCACTAGCACTTGTCATCACTGTTCAGTATCAATCATAAGTGGACTCAAGGGTCCACAACATCAGCCAATCATCTCCTTGGGGAACAACTAGGTTTTATCAATGTTATCACCATGGATTCATCCCATTGGATTTCACTAGTTTAAAACAGAACTGATATATTTTATTCAGAAGCCTACTTCTGTCATAACTTCCAAGCACAATAATTAAAAGACATGATATCTAGATTAAGGTGACCGTGGCTCAGTGGTAGAGTGGGGTGTCCAGTATCCACTTTATCTAAGTCATTGTTATTGTGTCCTTGGGCAAGACACTTTACCCACATATGAATTTTGCATAAATGTTGTTGGTGATCAGAGGTAGGTGCGAAATGGCAGCCACACCTCTGTCAGTAGAGCATGCTGTGGCTACATTGTAGCTTACCGCCACTGGTATAATGAGTGACTAGTGTGAATGAATAATGGTTTCTGTACGCGCTTTGAGTCTCCTTGAAAAAAAAGTGCTATATAAAAATCTAAGACATTATTCATTTCAATTCAATTCAATTACTATATCATTTATATGTAAAATTTCTTAAAATATCAGCACATTTCACTCTTAAACTTCTTTATTAATGTTCTCATGAGAAAAAAAAATTGAGGAGAAGTCAGATTGCATAAATTCTACAATTCTATTAAGCAGACTTTTTTTTTTTATCTCAAGTGATGTACAACATGATGATGATTAGGGTTAAGGGACTTGCTTAACATCCAAGTTGGATTCAAACCGGTGACCCTCCGGTTACATGCCCACTTCCTTAACCATTACCCCACTACTATCTAAATGCTCTAAATATTTATATGTTAGGAAATGCTTCTAGTTTTTTATTGGTTTTCAAGTATCTTCGATGACTCTCCTCAGATACTAATCACTTCATGGCTGCCTTTTCCGCCCCTTTGCAGCTCAGCTCATGTTCAGTCACCTTGGTATTAGTTCAAATGCGAGTACGGACCAGTTCACCTCATGAAGCTCTTCACCATTGCCTCTCTTGGCTGAACAGCACTTTCCATTCCTGGAGGAGCATCTACTGTGGAGAATCACTGCTAAGAGTAGGCTGCAGAGGCAGCTAATTAGCAGCACATGTGATTAGCATTCACCTTGCTGACGATCAAGAAACATCCATAATTTAACTCAAGCTGTTCATAGCAAACATCACAAGAGGAATTTGCTTGAAAAAGTTCTTAGTGTGGATAATGACGTCATAGTGATTGGAATTGGATTTCTGTTGTTTTTTCTTTGAATGCTCTCTGTACAACATTTGTCACAAATAATTCTTTTACTTCAGTGGCATGATGAGATATTCAACCAGACAATGTTCAAAATTCAAATTTATCAAACGCAATACAAAAGCAAACAAGACCACTTCAGAAATGGGATAAGCAAAATATTTTTACCAAACTACACAAAACTGAGAATAAGATACATGTGCTTAAGGTTAGGTGGAACAAAATATTAAAAAAATCAGTGTAGACATATGAAGAGGAAGAAATATTACTTTGTGTAAAGTGCAATCAGCCAGTTGAAAACACTTATTTTCTGCAAAAGTTGAATTTAAAGGTCATTGAGGTGTCGAAGCAAACAAGACACGTCTTTGACATGTCACTCATTTGTTGGTAATTACAGTGAAACATTTACAGCTTTGTCTATATATAGATACTATTAACCTCTTCTACTTTTCTAAAAACCAGGAAAGCCAGTGACCAGTGTCTGTACAGACCTGCACAAGTATTGGTTGACTACATTACACTTATGAGCCCTGTTTTCAACAGATTATGGCTGACTGAATGAAAATAAAGTTATTTGTTCAAAGATATTTGTCCAAAGAAATTAGGCCAAGATTCACGGCTCTGCCCTGCAAACACCGTAAAAGTTATAACTTTTGATGTCCCACTTCTCTAGATGATCTCCAGCAACTTTGAGCCCCGTCGGTGAAACGAACGAGGAAAAGTGTGCTAAAATAGGACATTTGTCCTATATTAAATTATCTTCATTCTGTAGAGGGTGCTAGCGCGCCAATGTCTGTTTTTCCATATTGAGCTGGTTTAGGGCCGGGGGTTTAACAAGTTCATATGTGCATACCGTATAAAGGTATCAAAAATCCATGGATTACTTTCGGTGTCCCACTTCTCTAGATGACGATTTCAAACCCCATCAGTAAAACGCCCTAAGAGAAATGTGTTAAAATAGCAATTTTGCAATTTTCAATTCAAGATTCTGGACTTCCTGTGAATTTTTTGGTGTGGTCTCAATAATATTTTTTACTTGTCTTGTCATGGTCTACTTCTGTGTCAGTTTTTATTATTCTACAATTAATTAATTTTTTGTGCATTTTTAAAATTGGAAATAGCCAGAAATTAGGGAAGCGTGCGATTGAATTTTGTTTGAATTTTTGAGACTTTACAGAATGGTTCAGTGGATGAAAAGTAGGTCAGCTGGTTCCAACACTGGGAAATAAAAGAAAGAAAGAAAGAAAGAAAGAAAGAAAGAAAGAAAGAAAGAAAGAAAGAAAGAAAGAAAGAAAGAAAAGAATAATAATCACACCCAATAACAATGTTTCCCCCTTTTTGAGTACCATGAACTATACATTTGAGGAAAGCGGGCATGCCTACAACATGACAAGGGTCCCTGGTCACTGATGGGCACGTAACATTTGCATGTGGCCACTACGAGAGCAAGAAGCCCTTTGCCAGCTCGTGGTGCTCGGGCCTAAAAACAACCATGCATTCAATAATGTCTTCTATTAGAGGTTATTACATTTACCATTCTGCTATTTACTTTGGTAGAAAGCACATTCCACCCAGCCCCTTAGCTTGAATGTTAGAAATATAAAAATGCTGACTATTAGCCCACAATGTTGTTCATCATGATACACATTTTCCTAGATAAAATATCCACCCCCCAACCACACACACACACACACACACACACGACCTCCGTTGCTTCTGTCTGTTCAAGGTTTTTACAAGACATTATCAATTTTAATAATTGTAATCAGCAAAATGGTATAAACCAATTGAATTGCTCACAAATAACACTGAACAACAGAAATAATATGATTCATCATGTCTTTTTTCAGCTTCAACATCAAAGTAAAAGGGCTTACTTCTGACTGCAAGTCAGTGTCAGACACAACCATCACGCACCGTGTAAAATGATGGTGAAGTTTTAGCTTCATATTAAATTTTTATATTCACTTCATAGCCAGTTAACGTTAAACTGCATTTAAAGACAAGTGCCTTGCCTCCAATGCCTCTCCAAAGCAACCTATCCAGTACTGAGCAACTGGTTGTGTCAGAAATCTCCTTCTGACTGATGAAGTAGATTTATGTCTTGCAGACATCCTTGTACCTTCTTTACATACATTTCTATACTTATTGAGCTCCCAGATCTATCTGATGACAGCCGTTTCAAACACACAAACCAAGGTCGCCATACTGCTGAAGGTGACATCACCACAGTTGAAAATACATATTCTCGTTATTTAATGTTAGACTGAGACGTAATAGACCTGGAAGGCTGAGCGTTCTCCTTTCAGCACAGTATCAGTAAATTAATCATTCCTTGTCACATAACATTTTGATCAAACAAGCTGGGACGCTATTTATGTACACTTTGCCGTCATTCTCTCCTCTGTGGATTTCTTTATTTTGTACCAGGTGGACAGGTTTCGCCTGCGGTCCACTTAGAGGAGCTCACTGCTAATGGCAAATAGCCCGTCTACTCTTTAAGTGTGTGTTTGTGTGTGAGAGAACAACTAAAGGATGGCATCTCATGTTATATCTACCAGTATATTGGATGTTGCATTTCCATGTCACACTAACACAACTGATACTCTTTAGATTTATCAACTATATTCAATCATAGGATTTAGTTTGTCTAAAGAAAATGTAAGATTTTTTATTATCTGACACACTTCCATATTTGTCTGAAGTTGCACAGACTCATGGGCTTCTGTATTAACAATGTGATATTGCAATATGTATCTATGGCTGCAATGCAGAGTAGTGAAATTATACATTTTCACAAATGGACAGACAACCACGCCTGTGGAAATGTATTGTAGATGAATATGAAGCAAAATGAGAGGTAAAAAAAACTTCCTTTGTTGACTTTTAAATGGATTCTTAAACTGTAAAACATGTCACCTGCTCTGAGACAAAGACATATAAAGAATCATATTCTGCTATTATGACTGCTGATGTGAAATATAAAGTCTTCATGTTATGACTCAAATTGTTTTGTTTATAGATTGGTTTATTTTTTATCTCTGAATAACTGATATATGTCATCATTATTAATGCATTATAATTTCCTTTTTTTTTCAGATAGAAAATGTAGATAGATATATGGCTGCCAAATTTAATCACTGATCTGTTTAAGTAAGGCTACTGTAAATAACCCCAGGTACATTTCTGTTTGCTAACAACGACTAAAGTGTTTTATTTTGGTGCTTATTGCCATTTTTTTTTACAGACAGTTGGAGTTAGTTTCCAGTTAAATATGCTACAGCTACCGAAGGCACACAGACAGATTACAGATTTGCTGGCTCCTTATTGCAAGTGCTTGTGCTGGGACTTTATCGCATGAATTGTGATTAATTAATTACAGAAAAATAACGCACTAAAAAGAACAACACAGCTATTTTTTATTTTTTTTGCACTCCAAACAGTGCTGAACCTTTCGCATTGCACTGGTTCCGGGTGTACCCATAATACTAAGAAAGTGTCTATTGGTACGGTTACCGAAGTACAAGTACGTAACGTGTTAGGATTAGGGTTAGGATTAGGATTAGGATTAGGATTAGGATTAGGATTAGGGTTAGGGTTAGGGTTAGGTTTAGGGTTTAGGGTTTAGGGTTTAGGGTTAGGGTTAGGTTATTACCCAATGTCGCAACAATTTTTAGGGTTAGGGTTAGATTTAGGATAAGGCTTAGTCTCAGTCACGCGACCTAAACTGGCCAATGACTGACCTATCACATGCCCTAAACTGGCCAAATAGGGGCGCTGCGTATGGATAGAATGTTGGTATATTGATAAGGCAACTGTATGGATAGCCACTGCCAAATACTAATGCAAAGACAACACAATAAACGGGAGAACTTGCGGAGAAGTGGTTCCTGTGTTTTGGGGACATTGAATTTAGTTCAAATAATAACACCGGATGGGGAACAAAAGCCCAGTTATGTGCAAATTGTGCAGGAAAGAGTTTGCAGATCACTGGAACTCTTCTAGCCTACGCTACCGCCTCAGTCTCTGTGCTAGCTGTAACATGCTCTGAGCAGCAGCTCCTAGCAGGCAGTGTTACCATTTCAAAGTCAAAGTCAAAATGAATAAGTCCATGACTGACAAATGAACGATCTCACTGGCTAAATGATGGTAGTGGACAGTCGACCACTCTCGCTAGAAGATGATGTGGGCAGGGTTAGAAGAGTTGCTACAGATAGCATCATCTGACCCAACTTATGGACTGCTATAGAAAGACATTTTTAAACAAAATTAATCAGCTTCATCACTTGGTCTGTTTATATCATGCCACAAATGTTGCTTTTTGTGTTTAAGTAAGCACATATCTGAAAACAGGGAATCAAACATTAAATGATGTGGAAAGTTTAACATCATTTCATCAAGGTCAAATAGAAAGTTGTTAAAAGAGAAGCTTTAGATAGTGGAGGAAGTCCCATCGTCATTGTGATTTTGAACTGTGTCCAGGTTTAGAAGATTTTCTTATTTTAATGAGCTGCAGATCATTTTCCTTTTAAGCACACTCTGATTTAGGTTGTGAAATCATTCCCATGGCCTTCAAAATCCACTGCTGACTAAAGTAATTTGTGTAGAAGACACACCCATGCTGTAAATACTGCAGTGTCATTTGGCCCCTAAGTGGTTGAACTGATGATGTGTTGTAGCAACAACTTGTTCAACAAATTTTACAGCGTGAAAAGGGCAGTCGCATATGGCATTTCAGATAGACCTCTACCAATTAGAGTGACCCTCAATCTGTTAGGACTTATTACACATGTACAGTTTATCAGCTATTTTACACCCTGTTCAGACAGCTGCTTCTGTCACCGTCGTCCTCGTTTATTTGCAGTGTTTTTAACACGTCCCACCACCTCTTTTACCAATGATGTGTGTGTGTGTGTTAATTGAGGCATTTGTCATTTTTAAAAAAGCTCACAATGATTTCTACTCAGCTTTTCTGAGAATCATTTTGTAATAACCATGAGTGACAGAATCATTTACAGTCAGATATAATGTGTGGTCAGCAGTGAATCCAGAATTATGCCCAACTTAAAAATAAGAAAATGGACCCACTGCTCCTGTTGCTCTTGATATTTCCAGGATTTAATAGTTTTTTTTTTTTTTTACATTTTAATCCAAAGGTGTCCATCAAAGACATAAAGGACTGATTCTGAAAGGAAAACTCTTTCCTAAACTGAATTCATCTAAAATGGCAGAAAGCTTTTTTTTTTTTCTTTTTCAACAATTATATACAAGCTACTAACTTGAATGCTGTTTAGCTGGCTATGTAAATGTTTTACTTCTTTACTTTTTATCACACTTCTAACATTGAGAAACTGTTGCTCACTGAATTAGAGAAAAAGAAAAACTAAAAGAGCAAAACACAAATAATGAGTAACAGTGGAATGCTGTTTTGCCTGATGGCGAAGGGCAGTTATTGTACAACTGGCAGCCCTATATGAAACCAGAGATTGGCTGTGTGGAGTCTGTCGTGGATTGTTTTGGAAGAAAGTGGTGGTGAATTGTCCAATGCAATATTTGTAATAAAAAAAATTAATTCAGTTTGAGTGGGTTTGGTCTCATGGGAGCATGTGAATGCAAATCCCGCGCAGTAAATACTAGGGATGTAACGATTCACTCAACTCCCGATACGATTCGATTCACAATACTGGGTTCACGATACGATTCTCTCACGATTTTTTCATTTACAAAATGGGAATGTAGACAAATTTTTCTTTTGGGAAAAAAACTAGAAAATACTGTATTATTTTCCTTTTATTTTTCATTGTCAAAAGAATTCCTTGATGAACTATTCAAAACAATGCAATTTAACTAAAAATAAATCTTGAATTAAATAAATAAAGGAATAATACAAATGAAAATGAAGCCTATTAATTTAAATTCTGGTTCTATAATAAACAATGCAAAACTGCATAATAGTTCTTTTTCTTTTAAAAGTGCAACTGAAAATGTATTTTGTGCCTTAACAATTGGACTTAAAAAAAAAAAAAAACGTCATTGCACTGATTTACGTCATATTTGTTTGGACCAGCAGAGGGCGCTGGTAACCCAGTGGTCGGTTGGCATGCAGATATCTTGCAGTGAAGAAGAGATGCTATGCTAGCAGACAGAGCTAATAGAAAAACGTGACTTTTACAGATATTCAAGTAATATTACAGATATTCTTTCGGTGCTAAAGGGGTAATAAATCATTTATTAACATATTTAAGAGTAGAAGGCGGCCAGAAAGAAAGTATTAGCAGACTCCGCCCGCTGCCAACACTTCCGGATGGCGCCCTCTGCTGGTTAAAAAAGTTCTGCGATTCAATTGTCAGAAAATCGATATCAACCGTGATACCTATGAATCGATTTTTAACTGCCTTACGATTAATCGTTACATCCCTAGTAAATACACTTCATGGGGATCTGGGTGCCCTCGCTTCAACAATTCTTCAAAATAAAATTATGGGAATATAAATAATCGTTTTTTCTTTGCTGCGCAGAACCAAAGAGTCCAAGGCCCAGTCCCAGTCTGGGTCCAATCATTGCTTTGGACGATAGGTAAAGCTAAAAAATAGAACTGTATTACTAATTTGGGAAAGAAATATCAACCCTATATACCGGAAAGGGTAATATCCCTTTTATATGTGGGCATCGCCATTTAGGAGATATCAGTCAATAAGCATTCACATGTACTTGTCAGGGTTTTAACACTAATAGTTGTGTCATCCAGTTCCTTTTAAATTATGATGTTATTTCTAAGCAGAACATTCAATAACAATGTTCGCACATACCAGAAAACAAGAAATCAGACTTTTAAAATGCCAGGCAGTGCAGCATTGGCTGCCACTATTAGCAATCTTACTATGCATGCATTCCCTCTAACTGAATAAGGAATACACCTTATAAGTCTATGCACTTTTTAACTTCATCTGCACTCTGTTTATATTATTAATACTGTAATTTATTTATATTCTACCTCATAGTAATTTATCCACATTCTACCTCATTGTTGTTCGTTATTTGTTATTTGTTGTCCGTATGTCTTTAGTTAAGTTATTTGTTGTATAGTATTGCTAGTTGTTTTTTTTTGTGTGTTTGTTGTGTGTTTTAAGTGCTCTTTTTATGCACTGCAGGTTTGCACTGGGGGTTGGGGGGGGATTGCAATTTCATCTGTGCTGTATGTTTAACATGGGGCATATTTGACAATAAAGAACCTTGAATCCTTGAATCCTTGAATCTATGATGAGAATAATTGGGTGCCTTTAACTTTACAAAACCAGTATAGTTATACAGTTAAGTCTTTTTTTTAATTTGGATTCAGTATCCTTTTACTTTGTTCTCCTGCAATGCTATCATCTTGATCAGTGTAACATAGCATGCCAATTCGTTGAGCACTGCAGCAGGGAACATGCTCAGAGATGCTGACACATGACAGTCAGCACCTGGGGCTTACAGAAGCTTAAACCATTAATCAATAGCAAATAAAAGCTGGGTGCGTCTCACATTCTCAGCTGTATTGTACTGGGTTTAACCTTAGACAAGTTTATCCCAAACCAGTTTTAGGTATAACCACTCACTCCTTCCCTCTGTTCACGGCCACCACCATTATACTTAAGCTGGGTGCTGTGTCACCCGCTTCAATTTCTCCACACTTGTCACCAGACTCGCTGAACTGATTCCACAACACAATCAGGGTAATTTGGGGCCCTAAGCAAAATCAGTATATGGGGCCCATATGTGGCGCGCACAAATTTTTTTTGGTAAAACAAAAACATTTTGGTGCGTTTACACCCATATTTTATTTGTCATTCCTGTTGATTGAAACTTACACTAGATGGTTCCAAACCTCAATTTAAAGTGAAAAGACAAAGAAATTCTGCAATTCCCGCTTTTATCTTTTGTAACATACAATCATTACGTGTCAAAAGTCAAGTAAAGTAGTTAAGTACTTTTAAATTCAAGTAAAGCAAACAGAGAATACAGGTAAACACTCCAAATGTATTGAACAAAAAGTTAACTGAAATATTTCAATCTCACTGCAGACCAAACACACCTGTTTTGTGCATACAAAGTCAAACACCAGTGGTGGTAGAGAAGCCCACTGCTGGCCCACCATGTTATTGTAAACAAATAAATGTTAAAAGTAAGTTACTACTGCAGCATAAATTATGGTTAATGGAATTAAAATTATTCATGTAAAATATTCTTTTACCTAAAATTGACCAATTGAGAGCTTGGATAAGCTATAATAAACCCACCATTATCACAATATCTGAAACATGGCTTTCTTCTAGCATCTCTGATAAAGACAATTACACAGAGCAGACCGAAGTTCTAGAGGTGGTGGAATGGCTATTTATATTTTGTCAAGTTTACAATCACATATTATTTGCCCAAAAGAGAAGCCAGTTCATTTTGAATGTCTGCTTATTAAATTAATTTTACATGAAAATAAACATTTAATAAATGGTAACAATTACAGACCTCCTAACTCTCCTTCTGATTCAGTAAAGAATATTTTGACTACAGTTTCATCTCTATGCTATAATAATGAACATACTGGCTGATTTCAACATAAACTGGCTGGCTCCCTCTTCTGCTTCTGAACGTAATATTTTTAACAGATCATTTTTTTTTCTAAGTGATTCTTAGAATCTGGTGTTCTATCTGACTGCTTCAGTGATCACTGTATTGTATTGTGTATATGGAAAATTAAACCTCCTTGTTTCCCCCCTAAATTTATCAAAGTTCGCAAGACAAAATGGTTGAACAGTGTTAACTTTATTAATGATGTTTTAAATATTAACTGGGACAGACTTGATTTAATACCATCTATAAATGAGGCCTGGGACTATGTTTCTACTGAGCTTTTGAATGTTATTAATATGCATGCGCCATGAACTGAAATCAGGGTCAAAGGACACCATCTCCCCTGAGAGCTGTTCAGTCTGTGTAGACAATGTGATAAGGCCTGAGCTAAATTTAATGATACTTTGAAGTTTGCTGCTGATTGGGAGGATTACAAATGTCAGCTTCTGTTTCCTCTAATGATGTTCCACCTGGCTGCTCTTTCTCCTTCAAAAGGCCCAGCTGAGGTGGAACAGATCATAAATGGGCTTTCTCCTGGCAGTGCTGGTCCTGATGGCATTTAGGCCAAGTTTATCAAGCTTGCCTCTCATGTTCTATGTTTTCCCTTAGCTGATCTGTACAACTTATCATTTAATACCTGTGAAGTTCCCTCTGCCTGGAAATGTGCGAAGGTCAGACCCCTTCACAAAGGGGGTGATACTAGTAACTTAAATAATTATAGGCCCATTTCAATTATTAATAGTATAGTTAAAGTATATGAAAAACATGTATTTAATTAACTTTCAGAACACCTATCATCCAAAAATCTCTTATCTCCATTTCAATCTGGCTTCAGAAAGCATTTTTCAACTACGACTGCATTACAAATATTTACCAATGATATTTTTTCTGGTTTTGAAAATAGTTATCTTACTGGTGCTTTATTTATAGATCTCACAAAAGCACTTGATATGGTTGATCATTACTTGCTTTTAGACAAGCTTCATTCTATAAGCCTAGATAGGCCCTCGTTTCTCTGGTTCAATTCTTATCTTCATCATCGGCAGCAGTGTGTCTTTTACAAAGGTAACTATTCTGAATTTTCTTATATAGAAAGGGGTGTGCCGCAAGGTTCCTCTCTAGGTCCACTCTTATTTTCCATCCTTCCATTTTCAAACCCACTTGCTCCTGTCTCACAGGGTCGCGGGGGTCTGCCGGTGCCAATCTCCGGCTCTCATTGGGCGCTGGGCGGGGGTACACCCTGGACAGGGCACCAGTCCATCGCAGGGCACTCTTATTTTCAATATTTACTAATGACTTTCCCCTTGTATGTAAGGACTGTTATATCTAACTCTATGCTGAGGTCACTGTACTTTATTCTTCTAAATTCAATATCACTGACATCCAGCACTCAATTCAGCTTGACTTCAATTCAGTTCAGGTTTGGCTAGAATCTAACAAACTTTTACAAAACAAATCAAAATCAAATTTTATGTTGTTTCAGAAGTGAGTCCGTCCTGTTTCTGCTAATATGATCAAACTCACTTTTTCTGATTTGTCACCAGTCCCAGTTGTTGATCAATCCAAATATCTCGGCTTATGGCTTGACTCTTCACTCATATACAAACTATCACAAATTAAATTTCTTATCAAATACTTTATCAATCTGTTAACTGCTTTAGTTTCTCAGTTAGAAAAAGGATACTTTCACAGTTGATACTTTCCATTTTTGATTACAGTGATATTATTTATCAAAACACACCTGCCTCCATCTTCCAACCACTTAATGTCACCTACATTAGCCTGTGTAGGTTTATTCTCTGCTGTCCTTTTAGAACTCACCACTGCCATATGCATGAGCAATTGTCATGGCTCACTCTGGCATTCAGATGACAGCTTCACTGGTTATTATTTATATTCAAATGTATTAATCTCAGTTTTCCTGATTATCTAAAACAATATTTGATTCCTCTCCGATCCTCTTACAGAGATGGAAAAAAGGCTCCAGGTGTGAGCATGTGAGAGAGAGAGGTAAAAAGCTGGACGTGTGGCCCTAGCGGCTACGGTGCAGACGGTCGCTGTTCGCAGAAATGGAAATATGGATATGATCATGGATCGATGTAGCTTCGGGTGCACTGCTCCAGTCTGTCTCCCTCTCCATGTTTTGATCGTCAAAGTCTCGTGTCATTTTTGATGTCAGGCCAGAATCAGCAAATCAGATGCATAATTTACGCAGTGGTGATCACTGATGGCACAATGTTCACATATGAGAGAGTGCGTGACACAGCGCTGCTCAGACCTATTGGATTATGGTCAGTAGATCATTTTCAAATAATGCAGACTGATTGACAGACTTGCTCCATTAACTTAGATTAATGGTAGATCAATAGGACGGTTTCTGTCCAAATCTGCCTATTTTTCATGGAGTGATCAGAGCGAAGTTACAGGTCCTGACGGAGCACCTGCAACAAATTAGGGGAAAAAATATCATTAGGTCTTTATTTATTTTTCTACATTAATAAATGTTTGTGCAGCAGACAGAGAAGTCCACCTGTCTCAAATTTAACTTCCTCAAATGTAAGTGCTTCTGCGCACTGACGTCTCCACATTAAACGAGCACAACGCTCATTTATATAGGAACGGTTTGCACCAGTTCTGCTTGTGCACTAATGATTGCTGCAATTTTAGTAAATTCTGCGCATTAGGGGAGGAAACTGAGTCACTAAAGGATTTAGGGAAGCAACTGGATTACCACTCTTTATTTCAGATCTTTGTGAATCCACCCCTCTGTGCGTAAAGGAGACATGCACACAACTCTTGCTGAGTCAAAGGTGGACACATGAAGGGTGAGACAAGAGAGACGTGTGTGAAAGAGACACAATAACTGCCAAACCTGTAACATTAAGGCGCCTTTCCTAGTGACTGACACACACATTGTCACAGCCAAAGTGGGTGTCTGTTGCTTTGATCCATATGCATCCATGCACAATTTTGCACAAGCATGCACTCGCCAGCCTGTCTTGTTCTTTTCTGTTTTCTGAATTGTCTTGATTTGTCAATTTGCGGGAATTTGAGTTTTTATGCTGTGGATGAGAAAAAAGTCTGTTCCAATACGGAAACGCTGTTCACTGCCTCCTTTATTCTTTTCCACGGATCATTTACTGGTAAATGAGCTCCTTAAATTCTAGTTTTCACACTTATTGTGTATAAATCAGGAGGATGGCGACTGTGTACCTTAGGAACCAGCTTTATTTATTTTTTACATTACCCAGAATTTCTTGGGAGCCCGGGTTCTCAACTACCAATTGCAGTAACACTTTAAGACAGTTACTGTATACGTCACACTGTCTTGACACACAGGTCACTGTGATGTAACATTGACCTGTTAGACTGCCAGATTACCCATATTGCCCTGTGGGTTTTTCTGCCACATCACAGGCTATACGCTACGCTAATGCCTTAAAAGTCAGTAAAATAGTCACTGAGGTACGAGGGCCTCTGGTGGGTCCGGACCGGACAGGGTCCAGTCTGCAGTTGTTCAGCCCGCACATCGCTGCACAAATGGGGTCTAACCCAAACCCGTACAACGCAATCACGTAATATTTTACATTATGAGGGAAATGATAATAAATTAATAAAAAAAAAATCCACCCAGGTTACACTTACTTACTCCCATGGACAAATTTGAAACTCCAAATAAACTAACCTACAGCGAGAGTAGAGTAGTGTAACTAAATATGAATTCACAAGCCCCAGGTCTTCATCTTAATGGTCAAAACCAAGCCTTTTTTCTAAGGCAAAATTTTGTAATGTCCTTATTCTATTAATGATGCATAGAGGTTCCTTTTGTTGAAAAATCAATACTTTTAAAAATAATTTCAAACTAAGAATTCCACCTGTTTCATAGTTGAGTTACCCTCATCTTTGAGATATGAGACAAACAGTGCAGTGGATGGTCAAAGCATGATTTTCTTCAAGTCAAAATTATTTTTAGCTGTTTTTGACACCCATGGCTAACATCTCGTCTAGTCTAGTTCTCCTTTTTGGTCTTTTTTTTATACTGTTTTTAATGCAAGTGTGTTTTTGTGGTATCTCTCGCCTTTCGATTCCTGTCATGTCTTTCTCACACCATCTTCCTATTTTTCTCAGGTTTTCTAATAAGGGTTTGTCCCAAGCGCCCTTCGTTGTTTGTTCAAACTAATCTAAGTACACTCAATTTTGTGTTGCACATTCTGCTGTTCAACCACGGTTTTACACAACCAGCATACCCCAGAGTGTATGCTGACCCTCTTCTTTGGCAGCTACCTTCTCACTTCAAATCCCACTTCACATCTACTGATCAATGATTGTTGCAGGAGCTGTTCAAGTTTATGTTTTATTATGTTGCTTTGCTTTCTTCATTAACACTGCATTACTTCCTGTCTGATGTCTGAGAATTTAGGGACAAGTTTTGAGTCTGCGCTGAAAATTGCAAGATGCGGTTTAAAGGTCCAGTATTATGCTATTTTTCACCCATCTCCAATTGTTCTAAGAACACCAACAACATAGTATTTGAGGTTTATTTTTCCCTAACTCGTCTGTTTTCTGGACTCACTTTCAGAGTGCTCCTAAAAACAGGCTGTTTTTTTGGCCTTTGTGCATATACTGTACACAGCAGCAGCAGTAAATCATTAACAGTCTTTCTTCTCCTCCTTTGACCACAGAAATAGTCCATTTAAGATGATAGTCTAGGGGTGGGCAACTCCAGTCCTCGAGGGCCGGATTCCTTAGTCTTTAAGATGTGTCCCTGTTCCAACACACCAGAGGGGTATTCCATAAAGCGGGTTATGTTCAAACTCAGGCTGAAATGAGGGAAACTCTGAGTATCCCATTCTTAAAAGCGAGGTATGTTCTTCTCTGAGTATGTTACCATGGCAACATTGTCCGTGAACTAAACCTTTTTTTTGTGTGCAAACAGTAGTTTTCTTTATAACATTGTAGATGTAGGTTGAGGTTGATCTGCATTAAAACATCTACTGACGTCTGTAGTAAAGTTCCCTGAATACAAACCTGTGGATAATATAAAGGAGGAGATGATAATTGAAATGAATCCACTTTTAAGGCTCGATTGTTGTTTTATATTGTTATACAGTTAAATCTGTTGATCACGGCTCTTTGAAGATATGATGGCGCAGTGAGTTGTGATGCTGCTCGTGTAAGTGATGGTTCGCGTCCCGCTTCAGTGTTTTTTATGACATTTTTTAGGACGTTGAGATGACTCTGGCGACAATATTACATTAAAAATCAATATAAATGATGCAATATCAATACTGTTTTAATATCCATTGTAACAGGAGGGCTCTCTATGTAGACATCCTATGCTGCTGACACGTCTCCTCAGACACATTTTATTCATATTATTCACCGCTCGTCACGTCACTGAAGCAATAAAGTGATGAAGTGACCAAAAAGTGTGACTAATAACAGGTGATTTAAACCACTATAATCACTGAAGACTGAACACACCTTTAGAACAGGCTCATATTCCTCAAACACCGGCTTATTTCACCCATTACGGTAAAAAAAAGCACTATTTTCCGGGTGGTTGCCATGGCAGCTCGACTCTCGGCTTTTTATCGTGCGCGTGAACGTCAAGGTTTACATACTCAGGGTTGATTAACCCACTTCATACCAGCTGTAATGGAATCCGATACCCAGAGTTTCCCATCGCGGGGTATGTTGACCCAGAGTTTATAGATAGACTCAGAGTTTGTTAACCCTCCTTTATGGAACACGCCTCTGGTTGAAACCAATGTGTTGTCATCAAGCTCTGCAGAAGCACGATAACGAGCCATTCATTTGATTCCGGTGTATTGGAGCAGGGCCACATCTAAAAGTCTCAGGAATCCGGCCCTCGAACGGCTACTGAAAATGAAATGAGATTGTGAGCGCTCTTTGGTTGATCTCAGAGCCATTTAGAGAGAGAGTTGCAAAAACTCCGTTCACTCCAATTGTTTGGGTTTTTTACAGCAATGGCGATTCATGGAGCCTCACAATTGTTCCCGTAAGTGAGCAGTTGACTGTTTCAGCGCAATGAAGCTAGAGCAGATTAGGCAGTTTGTTATGCACTTTTGAACGGTAAGATTTTTATATTATATTTTTATATGGTAAATAATTATATTATTATTATTATTATTATTATTATTATTATTATTATTATTATTATTATTATTATTATTATTATTATTATCTAAACCAATTACTGTGTGCATTAAAGCATGTTAGTGGGTTAAGCAGATAACAGGTGAGGTTAGGATATGCTAACGTTACTAGATAAAGTTAGCAACACACAGCCCACGAGGTTCAGTTTTATTAATGCCATTTCATCCAACAATGTGGAATTACAGTAAATACTTTTAAACGTTATATATTTTGCTGTAGTAAATTAATAATAATGAATTAAATTAATTACTTTGTCTTCAGTCAATGTTCTTGTTGTTGTTATAAAGTGTCTGAGTGTCTCAAAAAAGCATTTTGAAATAAAATGTATTGTTATTAATATTAACATGATTACCTCACAGATTTTTTTATAGTTATAATCCTGATTTGATTTCAGATTGCTTCTGCTGACTTTGGCTAACCATTTCTTTCTCCTCTCTGGTTCGGTTGGGAAGCCATACATTTTCACTCTTTTTTTGGATCGATTGGAGCATCCCCATGTAGCACAGCAACTATGGTGGCGACTACATGCAAGGACACCACGTATGAAAGGCACAGACAAACTGCATGACAAGTTATTAATGTTTCTGACATTGACTTAATTAATTCATCTTGGTACATAAATGGATAGTAAAAATCTAATGTTTTTTTTTATAGATGTATAAATATAATAAATGTGTTTTCAATGCATCCTGTCTGGATGCGGTGTGTTTTTTAATGACCCCTTTTTTCAGATTTCTGCACATGCAAACTAAAGATGTATTTCTGCTTTTTGCAAAAGAAAAAGTAGACAGTGAAGTTATTCTGAATTTGTAAATATTATGTATTCATGTATATATATTGTAGTGTTATGAAGGGCAGGGTTGCATACAAATTGTAAACAGTATTTGCATTGGATTTCCTGGACAATGCAATAGCATCATGCTGCTATTGCTAATCCTCCTCTGACCTGTTGTGCTGTCAGTTGACGATCATTGATAGTCACCTCTCAGACTCCTTTTGTCCTTTAGTCTGTCCCAAAGCTCTTTCAAGGATATATGAATTATATAAATATCTGAAAGTCAAAGATTACATTAAATCATTAAAGGCAGGGTCGGTAACTTTCTAAACCTAGCTTGATTTCGATGTAGCATGCTCCGACAGCTCCGCCTTCCGACTCCCCCTCCCCCGTGCTTCCTCTGAAGCCACCCCCCCGTCACTCACATGAACGCGCACGCAGAAGCAGACCTCAGCCAAGCGTATGATGTCGCATTCAGCGGTAAGATATACTTTATCATTTTATATATTAAAAAAGTGACTAATTTACTATCAACGGTGGCGGCCAAGCTAGCATGTTAGCATTAGGTTACCCGGTAGTAAAGCGTTTAGAAGGAGGGCGACATTCGTCCCCAAGTTGTAGTCCTCCTGAAAACAAAGGTTTATTATAATGAGTTTTTCTTTACCACTACTCAGAGTATCGATCAGCTGGTCTGCCACTGTCCTAGAACATAAGTAATACATCTTTTACCTAATTTATTTTATTATAATCATTATTTTCATTTATTTGGCACCTTATTCATTTTCACCTTGTTATTCAGTTTCCCTTACAACATCTTACTTTTCTGCGTGCCTATAATTATTATTTTTAGTGTTGTTTTCATTTCTTATTGTTTCTTTTTAGTGCCACTTTTTGCCTAATTACCAGTCAGGGATAATATAACAGACAGAGAGAGGAGTATAGCTGTAGTCTGTAGAAACCTTTTTTATTATTATTTATTTCTGTACATTCTGGTTTCTTTTTTATATTTAATATTCTGTATTTATATATTATTTCACCCAAGTGCTGCTTTTCTTTTCTTTCTGTAATACAACTGGAATTGTAATTTCCCTGCCCGAAATAAAATAAAGTATATCTAATCTAATATTGTTTTTTTTTAATTCAATAGATGTAATAGAGCTGGGAAAAATAATGTCATGTCTACAGCAATTACAGATACATTTTTTGTTCAGTTGTAATCATTGACAAAAAGCCTAAATGTTTGATATAATTTCTTATTTCTCTTTTAGAGTTCAGAAGGTGAGAGGTTTTATGCCTCTGACCCTGATTACAGTCCGGAGCCAAGTACATCGTGGAGTCAGAGGAGACGTGGCCGAAGTCAAAGGAGGATTGCCACAAATCAGAGATTGCTTTCCAGATCTACTGGGACATTATACGGGTTACATCCCTGGAAGAGTGTGTTACGGCAGAATTTACGGTTGACCTCATTTGAGACATGATTCATTGCTCTGGTTGAATGATGGAATCCAGGAGAAGCATTGATGATTTTATATAAAAATGTTTATTCTAAACTAAGAAAAAAGGTACAAAATGGAACAAAGTGAAACAAAATTAGCGTCCGTCCAGGCGGACGTCCGAAGGAAGTGCCGCGCCCCCGCCCCAACAGTTTCAAAGCTTAAGCTTTTTATACAGATAAGAAAAGGTCCCAACAGTGAGAGACAAAAGGGAGGGAGTCAGATGCCCATAGTGGAAATGTTGGAGGATGATGAAGATGTTATGAGAAGGTTTGGCTCCAGTCTTTATCTGTCTTGATAAGTGTGTGCGTCAGTGTGTGTCTGCATGTGAGCAGAGATTCCTTGGCAGAGACTGTGCTGCACTGAGAATAATACGATCTGTACTGTTTAATCATGATTCAGCTGTTCAAAAGTGTAAAGATTAATGGAGTCGTCATGTATTAAAACATGACAAATTGTACACATGAACATACATTTGAGGATATGATGATGAATATAAAATTTGCCATGACATTCCCCACTTTTGGTCGCCTCAACGACCAAATCAAGAAACAAAATTATTATATTCCACCTTTGCTGTCTGTCAGGGTTAACCATTAGCTTCTTTTGTGAGGCACAGATATATCAAGAAAAATGTGGAAATAAACTTCTTCATCATTATTATTAATGGCATGAATCATCAAAAATCATCCTTTATTACATCTAGATAAGCAAAAATCATCATTTGCATCAAGGACATCACTCGTCTTCATCGGCTGAGTTCAGTGGTAACCATATCTTGCATTGTGGGGGGCCTCCCCTCAATCAAGAAAATAAATGAAAGAAAAGCAAACAAAAACAACCTTATCAGTAACACTATTTTCTTCCCCTTTGTTTGTTGTTTTCTCATAAAGGCCAAAGCAGTGTAAATAAATGAGCAACATAATGAATAAAAGCAAAGATAAATGATGGGCACACTTGATCTCATGTGGCAAACAGAAGGGTTCTGTGTGAAGTTCTGGTGGTCCTGTGTTTCTCATAGTTGTGAATGTGGGTGTGTGACTGTATGTCTGGTCTGTCTGCGTGTGAGAGAATAAATGAAAACAAAATAATCTAGTGCACAGTCAGAAGATAGAGGGGTTAGTATTGTGCGAAGGAGAAGCTTGTTGGCTATTTGCTAGTTGTCCCCCTCCATGCCAAAGTTCAAGGCTAAAGTGATTTAGCTCTGTGCGTGCGCGTGCCTGTGCGTGTGCGTGCGCACTACCACCAAAGGCTGTGGTGGACTTCTTGTGGCTTGGTATCCTTGTGGCTTTTGAAACAGTGTCTTTTTGGTGAAGATTTCCAGCAGACGTGTGACCAGTCTGCAGTTGCTGCCCATCATTCAGGCAGTAGTCGTGGCGTTTAACTCGCAACTCATTGGTGGGGGGAGTGTCCACTCCGACGCCCACGGGTTCTCAGTCTTTGATGATGGGGCAGGATGTGTTAATCCAGCATTGGCATGCGGCCCATTCATAGACGATGAAGAGTTGACTTGGGACTGAGCGAGTTATTTCAGCATTGCTTTGCTGAATGGGAGTTGAGTCCTTGAGTCCTGAAAGGTCACACACCTTTGATTGTCCATTTCCTTCTGATGCTTGGTCCTTTGAATGATGTTGACATTCCATTAGCGTAAGAGTTGAAGGTGATTTCATTCTTTCATTGAAGATGTCGTTTCTTCAGGGGACAACCACAAAGCCAACAGAAACTAACAATTTAAATAATAAAAAATGATAATGATGGTAACAGTAATATTAAAATAAAATAAAATGAAATACTGTATTCATCATAGTGTGTGTTTGAGTGTGTGTTGCCTGTGTGTGTGTGTAATGGCACTATTCTATCGGCCTGTGTGTGTGCGTGTGTGTGTGTGTGTGTGTGTGTGTGTGTGTGTGTGTGTGTGTGTGTGTGTGTGTGTGTGTGTGTGTGTGTGTGTGTGTGTGTGTGGTCACACGTCCAAAAAAAAAAAGAAAAACACAGCAGCGACGTGTGTGTGTGTTTGGCTCTCTGTATTTCTCTCCCTTTCTCAAAAGCTGACACTCGTCAAATGAAAGCATTAAAGCCAAGCCAAAGGGAGAAATCTGATTCCACGTTTAAACAAAATAAAAACAAAGATAAAAAAAGTAAAACTCGCCTGAAAGCATGATCTGAGTTCACATCATACCAAGATTGTATATGCGTATGCATATATTATTTGTTTATTGGGTTGTTCATCTGTTTGATTCACACAAACACAATTTAGGTTAGATTCGGGGTTTTAATCTATTTTGCTTTCGGTACAGAGGTGAACTCAGATCATGACACCGCTGGGATGTTTTGGAAACTTTGGTTGCCCGTCTATCTATGGTCAGGACCTCACAGGCTGTGGGAGTCCGAACAAAACCAAAGTAAATAATGACCTAAACAAAATATCCGAGCCCGAAGAAAACCAGAGAGAACCTACAGCATTAAAAAGCATAGAACCTCAACCATTTGAGCCCTTCTCATAGCTATTCACTGCGTCAAAACACAGAACAGCTGAGGATCAAAATCAAAGCTCAAAGCTGAAAATCAATACAATGCTTGACTGGTTCCAAAAAAAAAATCAACACAGAGCGAATATATATATATGTAAATGAAAATTTATACATATATGTTTATAAAGGCAGCTTTACCTTAGTCCGAATTGGTGTTTGAGGTTCAACCGATGGTTCGTGCTCCAGTCTCTGTCCGAGGGCGGACCACCGCGGGCCAGCCCCGGGGCTTCAAATGTGTCGACCCAGTGCTGGTCCACGATCGACGCCCCACAGAGCAGAAGATGGATTCAATTCGTCGACGCCAATTGTTACGGCAGAATTTACGGTTGACCTCATTTGAGACATGATTCATTGCTCTGGTTGAATGATGGAATCCAGGAGAAGCATTGATGATTTTATATAAAAATGTTTATTCTAAACTAAGAAAAAAGGTACAAAATGGAACAAAGTGAAACAAAATTAGCGTCCGTCCAGGCGGACGTCCGAAGGAAGTGCCGCGCCCCCGCCCCAACAGTTTCAAAGCTTAAGCTTTTTATACAGATAAGAAAAGGTCCCAACAGTGAGAGACAAAAGGGAGGGAGTCAGATGCCCATAGTGGAAATGTTGGAGGATGATGAAGATGTTATGAGAAGGTTTGGCTCCAGTCTTTATCTGTCTTGATAAGTGTGTGCGTCAGTGTGTGTCTGCATGTGAGCAGAGATTCCTTGGCAGAGACTGTGCTGCACTGAGAATAATACGATCTGTACTGTTTAATCATGATTCAGCTGTTCAACAGTGTAAAGATTAATGGAGTCGTCATGTATTAAAACATGACAAATTGTACACATGAACATACATTTGAGGATATGATGATGAATATAAAATTTGCCATGACAAGTGCAATAATGTTTCCATTATGACAAGTGTAAATAAATGTGTAAATATGACAGCCCTGCACTGAGCAAGGTGTTGTTTTTTTGTTTTATCTATTATCATTACAGAAGAAGTAGCTGTATTTACACATTTTTATATAGTATTTTGGCATTTGCTTGAACAAAAAGCATCTACAATCAAGCTATAACATTTTGAATCTCCTTACTAGTAATGATAACAAATGTGTACACGTACAATTTTTATTATAAAAAAGAAACATCACATACACTTCATACAACTTTCATCCAGCAAAAACAATGGAATTAACAAAGGCAATACACATGAAGTGTTGGTCGGCAGGTGAGGCTCTGTATGTGGCAGCGTCGTCCACTGTGGGAACTTATTGTTTCGGCAGTGGTTCACCTTTAGAAAGAACATCAGAATTACATATCTGACAGTTACTGCATTTGATAGACAAACCACACCATTTCTATTGTATTTCACTCGATAACAAAAAGTCATTACAGTTTCAGTTGTTCATCAGCTATGTTTATACAAATTCTTTAGTTTATTAGAGCTGTAAAATATGTCCAAGTAGACCTGGTATAAATGTTATAATATTATGTGAAGTATATTTTTAATTAGCTTTCGCACATAAGCATATTAGTACTTTATAATCAACTTACAAAATAAGTCAACTCACCTCGCCCTCTGCTCAGTTGCATCTGCAACAGGTCCTGGGTGGCTGGAGCAGGGACACCTGACAGAACCCCATATTGACGGGGATCGTCAGGCCTCCTTGTTATGGTCCGTGGCAACCCTCCCACAGCAGACAACCTTTTCCTAAGGATTGCACTCTGGAGGTCTGGGATGTAGCCAGTCTTTGTCTTCTTTTACTGTGTAGAGGCTCCACTTCTTGGATTTTTTATTAAACAACCTGCAATATCTGGAAAAACAGAAAGTATAACAATCTTAGGAATACATCTAAATAACCGTGAACAATAGGATGAGTTTTCAATTATGTTATTAACAACCTTCACCTTGACCATGTATTTTGTCATTACATAACCACACCTCAAAAATGTAAACAACTTTGGTGCATTTATTTATTAGATCTGTCTCCACTTATGGCCAAATGTCATTAAATTCATCAGCTCCAACCTCAACGTTTAGGTCCTGGGACGGCATACTGAATACACAGGCAAAGAACAATAATTGAGGGATATTATGACATGTTACTGTGATGCAAGTAAAGCAGCGTGCATTTTTTTAAAATAAATGGAAAAAAATTATAATTATAATTACCATACCTTGAATCCAATTGCTGAAGAGCTGTCTCTTCGGGACCACTAATGTCTAACTCCTGGACTCCAGCAACGGAGAAATTATCATCTCTGTGAAAATGACAGAATTACAGAAAGTAATCAGCGTTAAACTTGATTTGAAATGCATTATTTTTTAATGCAGCAGAATGCCTGCAGGAAATAAAACGAGTTCAAAGGAGAGCCTGGAAGACAATCAAGGGCTCTCTCATCTGGATGACACAGAGTACAACATAAGACCCCCCTCCCCCACTTGCCTTACGTACAGATCTCCCCCCCCCCACCCCCCACACCCCACACTATCGGCATATACATTTAGTAATAGCGTGATGCACGTAGAACAAACGACAAGTTAGGAAGAATGTTCGATAGCATGGTAATACAACACATGTTCATATCAGCCTAAAGTTACACTCACCTCTCAGACAGTGACTCGGGAGCAACAGTTGACACAGCGGGGTTAGGTAGTCTCACAAGTGAGTCCTTCCACGGCGTTGAAGTCGACGGAGCACAGTTATAGCTAAAAAGAATCACAAATATCCTACATTACAGCTGTTGACCGCCCTGCTGAAAGCAAACACAACACACACGGTCAAACACGCACACATGTATACTGTACACACTGTAGCTGCTAAACTAGCTCGCACTAACAGAGAATCAACAGTAGCATCGGGCTAATCCAACAACAGAAATACTTTGCGACATGTATCGCTAACGTTAACATCTGGCTAATATGACAAATAGCTTGAATTGCTTCCACTATTTTAAAAGATAACACAATCACCCAGGCAACAAAACAGCCTTACCTGTCCAAAAGTAATTCAGCAAACATAGCATCAGTTTTCAGGCCCTTGTCCTCCTTCAATTGTCGCCATCGTTCAAAAGATGTTCCGATGCAGATTTTTGTCTTTCCTCTCGCTAAATCCAAAGACCTCTTTTTTGCAGCTTTTTCTAAAAACGTCTTTCTTTTCTTGCCCGTCTTAGCAGGGCAAGACGTTACCAGTAAACGTGGAATAGGTACTTTCTCCGCCATTCTGTTGTCTACTTCCGGGCTTCCTCTAACAACGGTGACGCGCTTTGCAATGTACGCTCGTGCACGCACGGGGCCGTGGACGAGCAGGAGGACCAGGAGACGTGATTGGTTGAAAAAAAACAAACCGTGAAAATCCCATTGGTCGCAGTTGTTGCAGATTTACAGACGCTACAGTTGACAGATTTTCTTCGTTCCTTTTTCAGAATACATAAGATCTTCACATCTGTCCGGACATAATGAACATTTCTACCAAAAACTTGAAAAGTGTATCTGGAGATAGTTACCAACCCTACCTTTAAGATTACTTAGGCCCTTAATTACCATGGGATTACTGAAATGGAGGTTGAATGCATAGATGTTAAATGGCTATTAGTATGTCAATGAACACTGGGATGTGATTGTTCTTAATACCATACAAGTTTAAGATCATCAAAGAAATTAAAAGCAATACATCCTGTATACAATACATCTCAACACGGTTTTTAACCAAATTAATGTTAGCCTTAACTACGTCAAAAAAGCAGGTAAGCTAGCTGTTAACACTAATCTTTAAAACAAATTTACATTAGGGAAAAATTTATTTATAGAGCTACATGACCATGTATTAAATATACACATACATGTGACAGTGTACTGTAAAAATATTGTAAATCAATGCAGTTATTGGAGACAAATTACCAAAAATCCAAGTTATGTCACTCAAAATCAATGGATTCGAATTGCCCACCAATAACCTCCGGGAACAAATTGAGTCCGTTGTTACAACTCTCTCTCTAAACGGCTCTGGTTTATCTATACACTGGATTATCTATATACTGAACAGAAAGATATTAACTGTGATAATAACTGTAATATAAACCTGCCTTCGCTTTGTTTGTTTTACCTCTGAGGATCTCACATTTTTATGTTGGGTAAGAGGAGCCAGGATTGTCAATGCGAGAAAAATCCAACTCGCTCGTTTGGAGCTGACTTTTTACAAAATGTGGAATGACAAGGGAGGGAGGAAACAGAACTTGTTCAACTTTGGCCATCTGAATGAGGCTAAAGGAACGTATATCACTATAGCAAAACCATGATAAAGCATTTTTTTCACAATACTGCCCCTTTAAACACAGCGGACAAAAATCTCAAATTGTGATAAACTTGTCAGGTAAATGAGGCCTAAATTACCAGTAAGTGTTCAGAGGTATTCCTAACTAGAAATAATATGGTCTGATGTTTCTGGAGGTGTGTGACATATAAAGACCTTGAAAAGATTGCCATAGACGCAGAACAATCAAATGTCATAAATTTCCCAGAAACAGTTCTAAGTTATTCTCTTTATTATAACATTAATAAAGTTGAACAAAAGCCGGCAAGTGCTGGTCTCGACTCTACTTAACGAAAGCTCCTGAGGCCACCCAGTTTGAGAAAAGACTGAATAAAAATGCTCTCAAGTACAAGACAAGACCGAGACCTTAAAAATGTGTTAGACCAGTCTCAAATACTACAACATTACCTAATTGGTTAAAGGTAACATTGACCCACACACATACTGATGAGGAAACAATGCAAAACAGCCTACTAAGTAGTAAGAAACATTAATGTAACAATACAACCTCACGTTTATGAGTTTGGATGTTTTTAAGCTCTGGTAATTGTGAACACAAGTAAGAGGTTTTGGCATAAGATACACATAAATTAACAAGTCATCTTAATTAAAAATAAGAAAAATCAGGAAAAGTTTTTTTATCAGAAAACAGTCACCTGTGTCTAAGCTGAGTCTTAAGCCTGGTTTAAGGTTTAGCTTCAGGTCCTATGCCGGGGGCATGTTGTCAACGTGACGCTGAGGTTGGCCCTTTTACTTATGCGTGGAGGGAACGCCTCACTATGCGATTGGCCGTCCTGCCGCTAGGGGGATTTGGCTGTGTGTTGTTGTTATAAATGAGCATTAAAAAGCCGTTGTTTATCTTCCAATCACAGAAAAATATGTTTTATGTTTTTTAAGCATTTTAAAATGTAATTTATTTCTGGATTATTACGTACCTACTGTACCAAACCATGTGTGTTTAGTTGAACACAAACATTAAAACAAAGATTTCAAAATGTGCACTTAATCAGCTTGATTTCTTATTGTATACAAACACCGACAACAACAAACACAACTTTCGCACTCACAGCGTACATAACCATAATTTTGTAACCATCGAGCATCCCTTAAAATTAACATACACTCCTTACCCTCATGTCCAATTTGCCTCACTGACTGCCCTCTCATAAAAGTGCAATAAAAATGTATAACCTTTTTTTTCAATGGAAAAATCACAAAATATGCAATATTTTCAAAAAATTTGTGGAATATTTGGGATGAAGATATTACAGCATTGACTATGTCAATAATTGATAACATTGATTTTGATGCATTATTGTTTTTGGAACGATGAGAGACATGAATACCTAAAAAATCTACACCCTTCAAAATACATGAAAACAGGTTTTATGTCTGAAGACCAGTGTTTGGAATAACGGTGTTTAAAATAACGGCGTTATGTAACGGCCTTTGTTTTTCAGTAACGGGGTAATCTAACTAATTACTTTTTACGCCGTTACAACGCCGTTATCGTTACTGAACGTTAAATGCGGTGCGTTAATAAAATGTTATCCGAAAGCATCCCCGGCTTCTGACTCAGCTGTTGTGAGGAGGTGGGTTAAAAACAAGGTGAGCGATTATGATTGGCTAAGGCGACGTGCCAGCACACGCGACACACACACACGCACGCACACACACATAGCAGATGTGATGAATCAGCAGAGATGGCGAGCGTGGAGCAGTCTGATGAAAAGTTGACATTTTTAAGGTGAGAACGTGTATGTGAAGTGTACATTATATCCAGGAGAGAAGACTTTGTCGACATCCGTTGTAAACAACTCAAAATTATTGAAGCACCTCACGACACACGCATCTAAAAAATGTGAAATATTTGACATTGAGCAATTTTTTTTTTTTTTTTTTTTAATAGTAACGCAAATAGATACTTTCCTTGGTAATGAGTTACTTTTATTATAGAGTATTTTAGTTACTAACGCAGTTACTTTTTTGAACAAGTAGTGAGTAACTATAACTAATTACTTTTTTAAAGTAACATTCCCAACACTGCTGGTGACCCCCCAAAACTAGCAGGGGCAGCAGAGCTTCATATCAAGTTTCAGTGAAGGTCTGGATGTCTTACCTTCATAAAATGGTTTTGGTATTTAAATGTGAAAATCCATGTTTTTTCTTGAACAAAAGAAAGTGGAATAGCATCAACAGTGATCATGTTCAGTCAGTCTGTGTCCGGACACTAACCGGGTGATTTTGACTTTATCTGGAGTGTTTCAGCGTTTAGGGTTAGGTCTCTCTCTCTCTCTCTCTCTCTCTCTCTCTCTCTCTCTCTCTCTCTCTCTCTCTCTCTCTCTCTCTCCCTCTCTCTCTCTCTCTCTGTATCCGTGCGTGCAGGCTCTGTTGATTTTTTTCTTCACTCAGCCATATTCAAACTCACTCATTAATATCAGTTCTAATATTGCAAGAGCATTTTATTAAAATATCCTGAAAATAGCCTAGAATCTTCACTCAGACTTGTCCCAGTCATCCCTTTCCTTTCTCATGGTGGCAGCATTGGCAGTTGGGGCCTTGGTAGTCTTATTACCTATTTAGAACAAAACATAACAATTCTAAAATTATCTAAACTAGGACAGTGCCCGTTGAACATATGTATTCATACAGTGGGGACTGAAGTGTAGTTGTCAATTATGGCCAAATGAGTATGTGTTTGAAGGTTGGATGTACAAAGAGGTGTACATACTCTGTACTCTGTGGTGTTATAAAAAGATATGTTTGTGGTGCAAAGTAAAATAGCGTGTGTAAATTACCTGGTTTAATTCTATGGGACATGCACATGATAAATGTGTTTGTTGTTTTTTTTTTTATTGTTTTTTATTTGGTGTATTTTTCTGTATTGTATAATGTTTGGAGTCATTATGTGTGTTTTTGTATCTTTCTGTTGAATTTTTGTGCATTTTTGTTGCCATTTTGTGGGAGATACCTGTATTCGCTCCACAAACACACGCACACACACGCATACAGATCTTTCTTGCATTATAGTGCAGTAAAGATAGATAGACAGATAGATAGATAGATAGATAGATAGATAGATAGATAGATAGATAGATAGAAAGATAGATAGATAGATAGATAGATAGATAGATAGATAGATAGATAGATAGATAGATAGATAGATAGATAGATAGATAGATAGATAGATAGATAAATAGATAGATAGATAGATAGATAGATAGATAGATAGATAGATAAATAGATAGATAGATAGATAGATAGATAGATAGATAGATAGATAGATAGATAGATAGATAGATAGATAGATAGATAGATAGATAGATAGATAGATTTGATGGGTTAAATGATGGTGTATATCCCAGCTTCCTTCTCTAATGTTAACGTTAGCAGTAACACTTTATTTGAAGGGTGATGAGACTGAATTTCATCATTAATGTTGTTATAAATACATCATTTATGAGCAGCATAAAATGAGAGGCCAAAATTTAAGTTTACTGATATGAAAGTAAGAATTTCAAAATTCTTTTATCTTTTGCAGCTATTTTTTTTTTTTGTAGAGGGTAACACATGAGTGGATTTTCACTCCTGTCCCATCCCACTCTCACAAAAATCATCCTGTCCCATCCCAATCCCACCACGACTAGTAATTGATTCCCACCCAAAGGACTCCCAAAAAAAATGTCAGCCTCTACTAGGTGTAGGCCTATAAGCATTAGCTTCTACACACCCTTTCGGTTACAAGACTGAGATATAACCGATATAAACTTCTTCTTCTCCATGGTCACCTTATTGTATTTACACCCATACACCCATGTATTTGTTATGACAACTTCAATTGTGAACTTTGCAAAAAAAGAACTAACGAATCTTACCATGTTTTCCAGAAAAATTTCCTTTTTCCGCTTTTTTCTTCTGTGTGTTTAGCCTGGTCCTGTGATGAGGCGAGACGTCAAGCTCATCCATCGTGAGACACGTGCTGTTTCCTCACCCTGGATGCCGCGGTCTGGGCGGTCAGCACACATTAAGAAAATCTTATGCTGCATTCAAACCTACTCGGAACTCAGGCTTTTCTGACCTCCGAATGTCGGTGCTCCCACTTGGGAAATTCAGAGACTTCTTGGAGAATCAGTTGTCTGACATCACACAACAATGTCTAATGTCAATGTCTGGAATGCTTTGAAGACAGTGAAATGGGAGTTTTTCATGAACGCAACATTAGTGCGCACCAGTGTCATGTACTGAGTTTGCATCGTACTGAGATTGTATATGCGCATCTATGCGTATGCGCGCACTACCGCAAAATTATTTTTTGCTAAAAAAAAAATAGTGTGTTAGGGTTAGGGTTAGGGTTAGGGTTATAATCTCAGGTAAACTCAGTACGTGACATTGTGGAATAACTTTTTTGGTGAGTATTATTATTAAGTATTATATTGTTATTATTATTATTACATATTGCATTTGAGTAGAACATACAAACAAGCAGAACGTGGAAACTGCTGTTAACATAAAGTATTTGAGTCGTAAAACAGGCATTTTTAATGTATTCAAGCCTCTAGCTACATGTATGAAATGTTTAACACATTAAACTGATTGGAAATTGATCAAAAATTAAACTAATAATTGTTTTCTTGATATTGCTTTATGTCTCTTACTCATACCTGTACGTGCACTGTGTTAGCTATGCTAATTTATACCTCTGTTAATAATTATTGGATTTTCCAGGAGGTGTCAGCGAAGCAACTGCAAGCGCAAAAAGTCTATTTGACACGTGGGATTTTCATAAAATCGAAGGTGTCTCTGTTTAACTAGAATAACTTTGTGTACAGGTTTGACTAATAATACATTTATTTGTGTATTTGTGTGTAGCCCACTAAGCTTGTGTTGTCACAATACTGAGATTTCTAACTTTGGCAAAATGTGTCTATATTTCGAGCGATGTTGCCAACACTACACTAAGTATATCAGTGGCAGGTTACCTTTAAGTAAACCTCAATTACTTTGTAGCTTTTACTTTGTATTAGTCATTGGGTTTTGACTGAAATTACTTCATACTATTTCAAGGTTTTCTCAAGGAGTGAGATTGTGCCAGCTTGATTTCATGATGGACAACGTTGCTGGGGCCTCAAGAACCCGTTCAAGAAAAAGCAACTGAGGGAGGTCTGCGTGACAGCCATGGAGAGGCTGCAGAGAGAAGGACAGAGAATTGGGCGAAGGAGGCATTTTGTGCTGATAGATGAGTCACTTCAGATATAAAAGAAAGGTAACTTTTCATATTTACTGCTACAACTTGTTAAGCTGCTAATTATGACTTAGTTTTGTAATGCCCGATGTCAGGTCGAGACTGGACGAGACTTGGACTGTCTGGGGAAGTTAGTGCTGGATTTTGTAATAGTGCTACAGCTGGCTGCGAGCAGCTTCTATGAATAGGTAAAATAGGCAGGAAAAATATTGCTCCTTTCTAAAGATGGATAAAGATGCATTTGTTTGTAAATTAAATGAAATTAAATTAAAATCTGTGTTAGACTGTCATCCTCAACCAATGGATGGTTAGCTCTGCTTTGCACCCGGCTTACCAGAAACGTCAGCAATGTTTGCAATGAAACTCCCACCCTAAAAGACTGTTGGCTGGTTTTGCAACACTGTTATTTTAAAACTCACAAAACGTTTCTACTCAGGCAACCATTTATTTTTACAAAATTGAGGCACAACTTCCCCAGACAATCAATTTGAAATTTTAGAGTCTGGAAACGAAACTAATCATAATCACGTCAACCAATGAGGAAAAATAAATATGTAGTATATTCAATAATAATTAAAGATTCAATATGAACAATTTGATCAGAATTTGGGGGTGAAATATTAAAAAACAATTTACACTTATCAGAAATCTGTTAAGAAAGAAGAGTTTGGATGTTATGTCAAAGACATTTACATATTGAAGATGCAAAAGGCACCAAATACAAGCGCAACAGTAAAAGTTGGGCACAGTGCACGTATGCGGTCTCGAGTGGGGAGCAGGGTGCGGATTTTTATTTTAAAATTTGGACCAGCGCTCCCGCTCCATCCCACTACAATTTCACTCCGGGGCCACCCATATTTGACCCACAAGCAGTTTGTTTTCTAGCTGGATCTGTGTGTTATGGAAAAGTATGTAATTGGTTCAATTATTGTTCAAATTGTTGGAGGGAAGAAACCCCAAACAGAACTCATACTCATACCCCCGTCTGAGCGCCAATCAACTGAGCCAGAGCACAATGGATATGGCGCTGCACAGCTGTAGCAGAATGTCTGTATGTGTTTTATAACATTGGCAAGCAAAAAAAACATTGTCCTCTCAATCACAGAGAAATGATTGGATTGCCGATCGACAGAAGCGTAGTTGAAACAGCAGGCCATCATGTTCATGCTCATAGTGATAAAAAACCGAATGAGACAGAATCATTTCTATAGAAACTCTCTTAATTATCTTAAATTTGGGCTGCAGCGGTGGTTAGGGTTAAATCTGATAAATGACACATAAATTTGTACAAATAAAACTATTTATTTAGCATTTTTTAGTGCAGGGGTGCTTATTGTGTGTGTGTGTGTGTGTGTGTGTGTGTGTGGGGGGGGGTTCCATTTGAATCACTGGTGTTCCAGGCCACCCCTCTCTGCGTTCGCATTTGAGTGTGGGAGCACTAAAATAACATACAGAAGCTTACAGAATCACACGACAACATATAATTACAATGTGTTACACTAAAAGAAAAAAATCTGCATCCAGAAAACAGTTTTCTTCTGTGAAGATTGGCCTAGAGAAAAAACAAATGATCCCGTTTCTTCTCTTTGTAATTATCTGCCCGATTTTGGAGAAGATTCTCTCTGAGGAGAAGGGGCTCCTCAACTTTCCAGTACGTTAACGCTTTGGTCCCTGCTCTCTATCTAGTGTTGCCAACTTCTCAGTAAGGAAAGTATTTATTGGCTGTCCCAAAAGGCACGACAAGTCTCTAAATGACATCATCGCCTAAGTTGATTAATTGTCCATTTGGCATGTAATTGTAATGGATGCTGCAGGAGAAGAATAACCTTGTGGGAGAGACAAGTTAGTAAAAAAAAAAAACACCTTAAATATGTTTAAAACTACTAATGAACTTTCTTCTGTTGATTCTTTTTTTTATTATTATTTATTTTGCCATTGAAAGAGGCTTTACCTCTAAAAATAACGTCACTAATCAATCGATCTTCATTTGTATAGCGCCGATTCATAACATGTGTTATTGTAAGACACTTCACAGGAAGCAGGTAAAACACCTTACTGTTTGTTATCTAATTACTTTATGACCTCGACGCTTTAAACCTGCAACTTTTATCACAGCGGGGCCATAAAAATGTGTTTGTTTGATCAGAGGGCCACATGATCAACATTCATGTCAGCATTGAGAATAATGATTAACCTGAGCATTAATACAGGAAAGAACAAAACCTTTTTATTCTGTGTATGTTTGTTGTTGCCTTACCCATTGTGTGGGCATTTCTGTAGTCATTTTGTGTATTTGTGTTGTGAGTTTTTCTTTTGTCTTTTACTGTATTTTCCCGCAATGTTGTATTTTTTTTTATGTATTCTTGCTCTTGTTTTGTGTATTTTTCCGTCATTTTGTACGGTTACTTTGGGGGCCGCATAAAATTAAACCGAGGGCTGGATGTGGCCCCCTGGGCCGCCAGTTGCCTATGTCTGCTTTAGACCCACATTACATAAATCAAGTTTGTCCTGTATTGTTAAATATGAGAATATACAATTTAATTAAAATACTTTTTTATGTTTTTTGCAGGGAGAGAGGTTGTTTTTTTGTTTAGTTTTCTTAATTTTGGTTTAGTTTCTAACCTTATGCTCCTCGCCGGCGTCGCCTCTGCTCTGACTGCAGCTGAGTGCTGCATGACAACCGGAGAGACTGACAGCCTGTGAGTGCTTTGGAACTTGCATTCTACTTTGTCTAATCAGATTTGTAAACTTGATGTCAAAGGGCTGTCAGTGTGATATACAGTTGTTAAAACTAGATATTGCACCTTTAATGAAAATGAATTTCCCCCTATTCCCACTAACATTATTAATTTATCTGACACAATGTTAATAACCTGTTGTTTCTTGTTCTGTCATTTTTCCCAAAACACAGTATGAAAGGGGCAGGATGGCTGGGGGCGGGAAGCGGAGGAAGTGGGTGTTTGGGATGCTGAGGGTGCAAAGCACTCAGAGGCGGCCAGAGCAAAGACAGCCAGGGCAGCACCCTCAAAGATGGTCGGGAGGAGGGAACTGGTGCCACTCATAGCTCATCATGTCAAAAGGGGCTCATGTGTCATCAGTGATGAATGCTAAGCCTATAGAAATGCTCTGCCGCAGCTGGGATACAGGCATTTCACAGTAAATCACAATGTCTCTTATGTCCATGCTGAGACAGGGGCCCACACCCAGCACATTGAAAGGGCATGGAGGCCATATAAACAGACAGTATGGAGATTAACCGCACCAAGCAGCTGCTCATAGACCACCTTTATGTCATTGAGTGGCAAGCGTGGCTTAAAGGAAAGTATCGACATGGTCTGCTAAGCAGGCTAGTCCATGACATGAGACTGATATACAGGTAGACTAACAGGCAGTAGGGAGACTGATAAGACAGAAACAGACAGGGATAGACAGAAAGACAGTGGGGAGACTGATAGACAGACAGACAGACTGTATCAACTGACGGGTAGACTGACACAAGTAGACTGACATACAGGGAGATTGGCAGATTGGGTAGATAGACGGGTAGGCTGACGGAGCGGATAGACTGAAACACACACACACTCAAAAAAATGATTCAGGCCCTCTGTAAATGTGGCACATATAAATTGTGTTGGCTTTTTATAATTTGTTTTACTTCAATGGAAATGCATTAACATTTAATTGATGTAATTCAATTATTATTAATAGTGGTGAAAGTGATACATATCAATTGTTTTATTTAAATGTATTTAATTAAAACATATGCAAATATTTTCCATTGACCTTAATGAAAAATTATTAATTGTGATTTTTAAAATTATATACATTTAAAACCTATGCATTTTTATTTAATTAATCTAACTCAAATGTAATTAATTGTATTTTTTGAAAATATATTCATTCAACATTTTGCATTTAGATTTAATTCATGTAACTCAAATCTTATCAATAATGTCATTTGAAAACGCAAAGGACTTTAATTTAGGTGAAGCCACACCTCTTCCTGTTTTGTCCTCCATGTCACGGAGACACGAAGATTGCGGTTCTGCTCGATTCTTCCTGGATGGAGAACATTATTCTGTAAGTTTGTTTTGTTTCTGGTCATTTAGAACAAGTATCTTTGTTGTCAAATAGTATGTATTCTGTAAAATTGATGAAAATGTACAAAAGCAGTGATAATGACGAGGCTAGTTCAGTTAGGGTTGATGGGTTAGTGTTCGCTGTCGGCGGGAACAGTGAATTTTGGAGTTGGCGTTGATGTCGCATGTCGGGGATGTGTTCTACGTTGGCCGTCAACATCTGTGCCTTCTCTCTGCATTTGGGTTGCTGTAAACAGTATATCTGCATATTTTAGCTAAATTGGGCTTTGTAGAAGCGTAGTAAGGGCATTATTAATGCAGCTACAGAACGACAGAGAATGGCCTTTTAGCAAAATGGTGGCGCCCGATGTTAAACGTAATGACAGACACTTTCACCTCGACTTTTACTTTTATTTGTCATCTAATTTGGCGTGTTTGTTACTGAAAGTGCAGAATAACTCTGTAGTGGTATTTCCATCCCCACTCTGTTCATTTGAATGCCGCTGTGCGTACGTATTACTACTCGTATAGTTCAATGTACTATCTACTGCAGACATAAGCAACTGGCGGCCCAGGGGCCACATGCGGCCCTTGGTCTAATTTTATGCGGCCCCCAAAGTAAATGTACAAAATGACAGAAAATACGCAAAACAAGAGCAAGAAAAAATAAAAAATAAAAAGAATTACAACATTGCAGGAAAACACAGTAAACTACAAGATAATAAAAACATAATATAATCCAAAAACACTACAAAAATAAACAAAACAACAACAGACATACACAAAATTACTCCGAAAAACATACAAAATTACAGAAAATGACAACAAAAGATATGATTTTATGTATTACTAAGACATTTGGATAGATCTTTTGGTCTTCAGTCAAAAATCAATTTTCTGTTTTATGTGTTTATTTGTCTTCACTTTAGTGTCACATAAACCCAAGGTGGGAGTGCATCTTAAGGTGCATGATGCTGTACCTAGGAGAAAATCCAGACCAACTCATCAAGGACTATCTGGCAAGTTAGTTTAACACTGACTGTTTCTTATAGTGTAGGAACAGTTTTGTCCTATGTAACTGAACACTTGGTTTACTTCTCTAAAACTGTAGTTGATAATCTGCTTTCACATATGTCCCACTTAAAACAAACCAAACTGAGTCCTCTTTAAGCGGACAAAGGAAAATGGGCTCTTAAATAATTCCACAGTTTAATAGAAGGCTACATAATAATTTTTTAAAGTGCATGAACCCCATTCAGGGTTTGTTTTGTCTGTACTTTATGGCTTCATACTTTTAAACAAGGTATTAATTAAAGTAACCAAACAGATGTATTACCACAATTTTAGCTTATTCAGCTAATTAAATCTGAACCAACACAAAGACTATCTTATTCAGTAATTGAATTGAAGATGATTGAATCTCACGCTCGGTAACTGTAGACAAAGAGTTACCTGCACCATCATCACCACCACCTTCACCTGGTCCGTTCCTTCAGATGTCCGGGCAACATGCATGACTTTAACTTTTGGTCGTGTTCCCGTCCTTTATTTTGAACATTTATGAATAGTTAGTTATTCGTCATGTGTCGAGATTAATCTAATAATCGATGTACAGTATTGGCACACTTCTAAAAATAATACACTGTTAATCAACTCTACAGTTTCTGTCTATGTAACAAAAATAAAAAAGGCAGGATTCAGGTACATTTTCCTTATTTTAGATTAGCATTTTGATACAACCCCACTTTAAGAAACGAAAATAATCTTTAAAAATGTTTTGTTTGTGTTTTTTATATTGTTTCCCTCTTGTGTTCAGCATTTTGCTTATAATGTTGTGTGTTTGTGTTTCATAGACTCAACAGCTGCCGAGAGTGCAGTGAAGGACCTAGAGGACGTCATTGTCATGGGAATCTTCGCAGCTCGAATAAATGAAAGTGGGGAGTCTCAGGATGTTGGCATTGTCATTGAAGGCATCAATGTTGTAAACAATCTCCGTAGTGTCATCCATGGATTTGTAATGCTGTTCGGACTCTTTTATGCTCTTGACTTGAGCTACCCTTTAGATGTTCAAGTACACATTCGAGTTCATCCAGAAAATAATTATGAACTTGGATCCCCACAAGATCAATACAAAAATTGAGCAGGTGAAAATCAAATTGTTTGCACAATAAATGAATACTTAATCCACTAGGGAAAGTTGTGCTGGTTTTGCTGTGTGGCCGTGTTCGTCAAAGAGAAGCTGTTAATGTTCAAAGTACCCTCACTCTACTTTGTTTTTATTGACTTCTGAAAGATTGCTTGCAGATTTCTTTTGATACATTTAAAAAGAAAAGTCTTCGTATGCATCTTAGAAACATGTTGAAAAGAGAAAATATTATACTAACAGTTGTTTAAAAATTGTTGTTTGCATGTTTTAAAGAAATGCACTTTAAAATTTCATGTTGAAATAGAGTTGTGACCTCTTCATGTCATTTTTGTGATCATAATGATCTCTTGTTTTAAAAATGTAATGTACACTGCAATGTATGTACACTTAATTTTTTTGCACTAAAAAAATAGTTACATTAATAAAAAACTGAAGAACCATACTTTTGTCTGAATTGTCTTGGGGATTTAGAACAATATTTAAGTTGACTATATTAAAAATATTAATTTATATTTTAGATAAAAATGAGTTGCACCAACACATTTTAGTTAAGTTAGTTTGAGTTGGATGAATGTAAATCAGTTAGGCTTATTAAAAGTATTTATTTCATTTTAGCTAAATTTAATAAAATTGAGTTTGACTAATTGTAAAACATTAATTGCATAGAATGTATTTTGTTTGAGTTGGGGCTACATATAAACAATGTGTGGAAAAACTGCCTACAAATGAATTGTGTTCAATTGACAGATTATTTTTTTGAGTGCATCCACACACTGCTGCTACGTTCATGCCCCCTCACCATAGAGTCATGATACTGTTTGTTTTTGTTCAAAGTGCTTCTCTGTGCGACTTCAGAGGTTATCTGTGATCATTTATGTTAAATAAAATGTGTACAATTCTTTATATGTGATTGCTTCAACTACATTTCAGCTAATGGTGGTTAAGTAATGCTTATGTGTTACCTAAGAAATACATATGTTACATTGAACAATAAGGGTCCAAAAAGCATTCAGTAATTGTTAACTATGGTTAAGTAATGCTTATGAGGCACTCCTATACAGTTAATAAGGTTTATGTCAGGTTACTAATGTCAAGTAATCCCTTACTTCAGATTTGGTAAGAGCTACCTGATGACCTACACAGCACAGCATTAGTAAATGATTACTTGAGACTGTAAATAATTGTAATTAATGCCCATTCAGGTAACATGTACACCATTAGCGAATGATTAGTAGATGTATTAGGTAGCTGCTATTTAATGCTTATTCAATCCATAGAAACACCTTTAGTAAATGATTACTAGAGACATTATTAACATTTTACTAATATATTAAGTACTGCATTAATTAATACTAAGTAACGGATGCATAAGGATAACTAATTGCATTATGTAAGAGTAGCCAATAATTAACTGCTTATTAATGCATTTACTAATAAGTAATACATTATAATGTATATTTAAACATTAATAAACTGTTAATGAATGCTTAACTCATTCCGTGCCAGCCATTCTCAGATTTTCTACCCCCTCAATGCCAGCCGTTTTTGAGCATTTTGACTGATTTTAAAGACCCACAGAATATTTTCTACTATGACTATCTGAAATCTGACACCAGATTCTGAAAGATTGAAGCCTTTACTTTCATCCAAAAAAAAAAATTGTTTCTGGCTTGTTTCATTTTAATCAGCCATTGAATAGAGCAAGTTTTACACAAATATTCAGTTGCAGAGCAAAAAGCTGGGAAAAAAGCCTTTTTGTTAAAAAAAAAACCCTGTCAGTGACTTTAAAGCTATTTTTTTTTTTTGCTTTAGTGACAACTCTAACATCTGAACATCGGTTCCTTATATAAAACTTAAAAAAAAACACAGACCAGGCTTTTGATGGCAAAATTATTATTATTTATCTATCTGGGTCAGAGTTGAATGGATTTCTTACTGTATTTTGGCGTTCCTCCAACTTTTTCTCCCGTCAGTCTGTACACATGCAACTTCCTCCTCCTCCCAGACATACAGAGTGTCACTGCTTACCCCGTTTTTTATGGTTTTATCTCACAATCGCCACATTATCCATGAATTCCACACTTGCTCTGGTCAGTGTGCGCTGCTGGGAACGTCAGCTCTGTACGTAGCGCCATTGTCTGTCCCGTTAACGCCTTTCCTCTCTTCCTCTTAGCTCTGCTGAGCATGGATGATCTCTCATCCAAAGGTGCGCTGCTACCTCTACATGTCACCTATTATTTTGCTATCTGGCTCACAGGCTGGGGGTATTTTTTACCCACCTCCACAACCCCCCCTCCTCCCCCCTCCCCCCGACACGCAGGGATGACCTGTTTGGCCCGGTTAGTTGATGGTTTTATCTCACGATCACAACATTATCAATAATCCACTCAGGTCCACATGTTCTGTGTTCGTATGTGGTGCTGTGAGCTGCTGGATACGTCACTTCATAGCGCTATAATCTGACTTCTTTTCCTGCTTCTTCCTCCTTTGCTGGGTAGCATCAGTGGCTAAACTCTCATCTAAAGGTGCACTGCTGCCATTATCAGGACACAGTTGGTCACTACAACACCCCACAGCTTAGATATTGATGAGGGACCTTCGCCAGGGTGTTTTCTAGTAATCCCCGTGAAAAAATGCAAATGACGAGTTTCTCGTCAATGGCACTGAGAGTTTGGATTTGAAATGACAAGACATCTCGTCAATGGCACTGAATGAGTTAATAATGCATTAAATGACATTAATTAAGGGACCCTTCATCTGTTCTGGCCTTTGAATATAACTACTCACAAGTCTATACTGTCATCTTTTTCATCTGGTTCATTTTTCTATTTTCATCATGCCATTGAAGTGAAATATTTAAATTGAAGACCACTAAAGAAGAAGCATTTTAATCAATAGAAGAATTAAACAACATTCAAACAAAGTCTTTTTTCAGAAATAACATGACCTGTTATTTTGGGGGGTATCTATATCCCTCAACCTTCAATATTCCTTTTAGCTTCACATAGTTGAAAAATAGAGTAGCTGCCTGGTTGGACTTGTTTTTCCTATTTTGTGAACTTGCCCTTTCCATTGAAGTTTTCTATCTATCAGGATTTCCAACATCGATGGCAGGCGTGCTCATTGTAAAATGTCACAGGTGTCAGACCGTGTTTGGTAGATTGTCCAGAAATAAAGTACAACAGATAAATAGTAGAAAAAAGCACAACAGCCCTATGTATCTTTCTCTAGATAAATGTTTGCTTTTCCAGAGTCTGCCTGTCGTCTCCCAAAGGCTGAGCTCACCGTACCTGTCCAGTATTTAAGCTCCTGGTCCAATCTAGCAGATGTTAAGATATTGTTTACTTCCTTGGTACTTGAACGTTTGCTGTCTCTTTATGCCATTACTGTGACCATTTGGTACATCCTTGACTTTCTCACATGCTTTAACCTGTCACACAGCTCAAGTTTAATGAGAGGAAAAAAATATCTGTCTATTATTTATCTTTATTTTTTTTTTATTTTTAAAAAAATTACATGAACACATGAATACATATCTCCTCTCAGACTGCAAAAAAGAAAGACAGAAAAAAGAAAATCAGAATATCACTCAGTTAAAGGCTTCAATTTGTCATTGTCCCAAAACAAGTATCATTCATCCCCAGATAATGTACATCCCTCCACAAAGTTCACAAATGGTCTCAATACCTCCTCAAAAACATCTTCTTTCCTTTTCAGTGTGTATGTTATTCGCTTCAATGCTAAAGCTGCCATCATTTGCTTTATCCAATGTACCGCACTCTCTTCCCTTCTCTTTCCATTTTAGTGCAATGAATCTCTTTGCTTGCAGCAAACCCATATCAATAAACATTTGTTCACATTTTTTATATCTTATATTTTCAGGGTATAATCCTAAAATGAGGAAACCAGGATCCAGTGAAACCAATTTGGATATGATTTCTTTATAGTTTGTGTTAATGCAACCCAAAAGATTCCAATTTTTTTTTTGGGGATATTTGGGTTATATTTATTCAATTTTACAGGTGTAATATATTCACGTTAACCACTTGTATTGTAGCAACCTTAATCTGGAATTAATGGTTTGTTTGTGAGCTTTTGTACAAACCAATTTCCATTGTTCCATGGACACATCCTTTCTTAAATCCTTTTTCCAAGCATTCAACCTTCCTTGCAAATTTTCGGATGATTTTGACATAATTCATGAATTTTTGATATTGTACCTTTATTTGAACTGCTTTTATTGATCATTTATTCTGTTTCAGATTTTAGTGGTTTGGTGGAACATTAAAGTCAGCAAAACAAAACAAAACAAAACAAAAAAAAACATTTAAAATGATCAGTAAAATCATTTAAAATCATCAACAAACACATTACATCAACAACATGACCAAAAAACTCCCTCTCAATCATATGCAGTAGAGAAAAATATAACAACTAAAAGCAGCATCACCATGTTTACTGTGAGCTCTGGGCTCCACTATCTGACCTGTATCTATAGATCTGAGAGACCTGCTGGGTTCATACCTGACAAACATCATACTGATGTATTCTGGACCAAACCCATTCACAGATTTATACACCAGCAGCAGAACTTTAAAGTCTATTCTGAGGCTGACTGGGAGCCAGTGTAAATATTTTAAAACTGGACTAATGTGCTCTGACCTCTTTATTCTGGTTAAGACCTGAGCTGCAGCGTTCTGAACCAGCTGTAGATGTTTGATGCTCTTTTGGGGGATTCCTGTCAGAAGACCATTACAATAGTCCAGTCTGCTGGAGATTAAAGCATGGACCAGTTTCTCCTGATCTTTCTGAGTCATTAAACCTTTCATTCTGGAGATGTTATAGAAGCTGTTTTTGTGATTTGATCTGACTGAAAAAATCTACTTAAGTAGAAGTACTGTTACTTTGATGGAATTTTACTTAAGTAGAAGTAAAGTTACTGGTGTAAAAATCTACTAGAGTAAAAGTAAAAAGTAGATCACTTAAAGGGGACATATCATGGTTTTAAATCCTTTCTTTTTACATATAAATCATACAGTTGTGGTCTATATAAAGCGGAACTGCAATGCTTGGGTCTGAATTCCTCATTATTATAGCTCCACAGACCCCTTTTCTACCCCTTTTCTGATGTGCTTCTGAGAGCAACTCGTTTTGGTGCGGTCTCTTTAAATGCAAATGAGACACTCCATACCCCGCCCCTTCTCGGTTCAACTCCACCCTGCTCGGCCATTTTTGTAGTTTGATAGAAGAGATACGGCTATGTAGCGGCACATAAACTTTTTATTCAGAGGTTATTTACAAAATGTCAACAACGTTAGACTTGTCCATCCAGCTTTACATGTTTGAGCCAGAGTCTGACCCAGCGGAGCGAGATGAAAATGATGATGAACCTGCAGAACCCTAACAAGTGAGCTAACACAAGTACCGAGCTAACGCTAGCGCCAAGCTAACAACACAAAATGCATTTTAATAGTCTTTTCGGAGACAAAAACGGCAAAATGAAATGACTAATGAAAACTTTAAACTTAAATTAAATCACGTAGGCCATATCATCAAGGATTTAAAACGAGCACACAGTGCTAACATATGAAGTCTGAAGACGGTGCAACTGCTAATGCTAACAAAACAATGACAGGGATGTCTTATCATCACACTTTTTAGCGTTATTTACAGCTTACCGAAGTGCTCTGTTCGTCGTCTCCAAAGATAGAAGGAATTGAACCCTCAATCAGACGAAGTCTTTCGGCAAATCCTTCTTTATACTGGCGGAGGTTGCTGAAGCAGTCATCCTTGAAGTGCTTCGCGCACACAAAAATGACCTTACCCACAGATGTGGGTACATTTCCATGAAAAATAAAACTCAACCAGACACTTTGAAAAGGTTCTGATGCTGGGAGACGGTGTAATGAAGCGTGTGGGTTACTACATCCAACAACTGAACATTTTGACTTATCCTCTCGTAACTTCAGCATCCTTAGACTACAAAATCACAGCGAGAAATAAAAATGGCGGATTGCTCGAAGTGTTGGACCTGGAGTCGATGTACTAATTTGGCAGTTCCGCGGCAAATACTGTGACGTTATTGTTCAAAAAACGTAATAGAGAATCAAAAAATCGAAACAGATTGAAAAATATGAGCAAAACAGAATATAAAGATATCTACGGAGCACCTGAAGAGACTAATTTGATTTTTTCTGTACTTCTAAACACTCTAAATATACAACAAAATGCATTTAAGGGCTAAAAAAGTGGATTTAGCATATGCCCCCTTTAAAATGTACTCAGAGTTACTTAGTTACTTTTTTTAGGGGGGGGCATCTCTCCCATGCAATAAACAAGTACAAAAATGTGTATAAAGATCAAACTAGGTTCTTTTTTTTAATTATTATTAAAGAACACCATTTCAAAATAACATGCATGAGAACAAGACATGGTGTGGCTAACCTGGATAAATAAAATAAAATAAATGTCAATTCGATGAGTTAAGTGCTTGTGCCAATACATCCAATGTGTCAGAGCATCCAATAAAACATTTTCCAGTAAGAGAACAATTCCCATCTTTAGGAATCTCTGAAAGCAAGAAATGCGTACAGTATATTATATAAAGTCTATAAAACTTTCTAGGTGGAATGTCAAAAATGATAATGAACAGATTACATTGATTATGCACAAATTGTGCATAATTGGTCAAATTCAAAATTTCCGATGCTTACAAAATGCTCCCTAGGTCCTCAATGAATCCTTTAACACGGTTAATATTACTCTGCTCTTGGAAAGTATTTTTTTTCAATTTTTTTTTAATCTGAATTCATAATCACCCCCACACTATTTACAGTTAATTGTTACCCTGATGAAGTTTAACAAAATGCTTTCTTAGCTACAGCATTACTCTAGATTATGTGTTCTTATCCAACCGTTTTACTCTGCTGGATCTTCTCTATGAAGCTTTGGACTTCTTCTGGCGTGTTGAACCTGTGGACTTGCTCATTGTATAACAGTATCAGTTTAGCTGGAGGTATAATGCCGCTTCTCAATCCTATCTTCCAGAGTTATTGCCATACCTCTTCAAACTTCTTCTGTTGTTTGTGCACCTCTGTGGTGATGTCCTCGTATAGAATCTCACCCTTTTGTTCTTGTACAAAATTTCCTTTTTTGATCTCGCAGCCATGAGTACCATGTCCTTCTGCTTATAGTTGAGAAAACACATACAGTAATTAGAGTTCTTGGAGATTCCTTAGGCTTTGTCTTTGGTTCGATGCGGTGCACTCTCTCAATAACCAAGAGGCTCCGTTTTATCCTTAGTACCTTTTCCAAGTCCAGGCATCATGGGTCAATTGCAATCTCCGTTTCCATACTTCGGAGCGTTTTATTACTTCAATTTAAGGATTTAGCAGAGTTCGCTACCGGAGCAGTTTAGAACACGACCGTTTGTTATGGTGATGTCATCGGAAGTCCCTATTATTTATCTTGTACTGACATGAGTGTATAGGCAGAAGGATGAAGAGTAGGGATGTAACGATTAAGCGTAAGGCAGTTAAAAATCGATTCATAGGTATCACGGTTGATATCTATTTTCTGAAAATTGAATCGCAGTACTTTTTTTTAACCAGCAGAGGGCGCTATCCACAAGTGTAGGCGGCGGGCGGAGTCTGCTAATACTTTCTTTCTGGCCGCCTTCTACTCTTAAATATGTTAATAAATGATTCATTACCCCTTTAGCACCGAAAGAAAATCTGTAATATTACTTGAATATCTGTAAAAATCACGTTTTTCTATTAGCTCTGTCTGTTAGCATAGCTTCTCTTCTTCACTGCAAGATATCTGCATGCCAACCGACCACTGTATTACCAGCGCCCTCTGCTGGTCCAAACAAATATGACGTAAATCATTGCAATCACGTTTTTTTTTTTTTTTAAAGTCCAATTGTTAAGGCACAAAATACATTTTCAGGTGCACTTTTAAAAAGAAAAATAACTATTATGCAGTTTTGCATTGTTTATTATAGAACCAAAATTTAAATTAATAGTTTTCATTTGTATTATTCCTTTATTTATTTAATTCAAGATTTATTTTTAGTTAAATTGCATTGTTTTGAATAGTTTATCAAGGAATTCTTTTGACAATGAAAAATAAAAGGAAAATAGTACCGTATTTTCTAGTTTTTTTCCCAAAAAAAAAAATTTTTCTACAGTCCTATTTTGTAAAATAAATCGTGAGAGAATCGTATCGTGAACCCAGTATCGTGAATTGAATCGTATCGGGAGTTGAGTGAATCGTTACATCCCTAATGAAGAGTAAATCAGGACAATAAATTATTCCATGTTATGGCAGGTATTCAATCTAAATCCATCAGAATGATGATTTGGGGGGAGTCTTCGGCTCTCCGGGGCTTGGTATTGTGGTGGGGGAGGTGGCCTGGGCTTCCTTGTCTCCCATTGGTGCTGCCGGCCTTGCTGGTATTTTGAGTCTAAGGCGGCACCTGGGTTCACAACAGTAGCTCTTGAACACACATTGGTCCTGGATACACTGGCATGCCTGAGACTTTGGGATAACCTCGTATTGGGCTTAACCTTAGATATGTTGATCCCAACTAACAGTCCTAGGTGTAGCTGGGTGTTATGTCACCCTAGTCAATCTCTCCACATGTGTCACCAGACTAGTTCAATACATTCACAACAGCAGCTTCACATCAACACACCCAAAACAGTTGACTCTACCAAATGTCCCCTCCCTCTTCCTTGTTCCTTTCAATTTCACCAAGGTGTAATGCTGCCCTCTCTTTTATTATCTTACACAAAAAAGATGATCCTTCTTTACACCAAATACATGTTTCTTTATAATGCTTCTATTAATTCAGTGTGTGTGTGTGTGTTGTATAAGACTTCCTCTTTGGCCATCGTCATTCCTGCTTTTTTCAGGCTGTAGATGTTAGTCCAAGGACACGTACAACACACAAACAATAATAGCAGCAAGTTTCATTGGGCATAACAGTAAAAAATAGGTTGAAGCTTTTAGAAATCCATCCACAATCCATGTGTTACAAGAGGAAATGGAACGGCTGCTAAGTACAGGGACTTGTTGATGTAGAGTGGACAGACAAAGAGGATGATAACAAAGCTGTAGAATTTCAAGGGAATCTATCAATGTGTGATGCTGAGCTTTAGGTCTTAAGTTGTTTGTAGGAACGTGTAGACTCTAATGCAAGGGTGGGCATTTTATTTTATTTTTTTTTCGGACGGGCCACATGAGAATCCTCAGATGTGTTGGGGGCAGAAAAGACAGTAAGTTGAAAAATACTCTTATATACTATAAGTAATAAAAAAAATCAAACGTCAATCATTTACAACATTGTCTCATTTTTGTAGGAGGAACAGGGGGTAATTAGTACTCAAAATTATTAATTATTAATATTAATATTAAAGTTCGTTGCCAGAGGTGCCATCTTGAATTGAGTTTTGAAGTGTTCTAGATCACTTTATTTTAATTAATTGTTACAGTTCCCTGTTTTTATAGTGGGTTCTTGTCATTAGGAACAGAGGTTTGATAATAATACTTCTGGGCAGTGTAAACCAATTTCCTGTCCTCGTGATACCTAATGGCACAGGATTGCATTTTTCAGTCTGAAATAACATATCTTCAAGAAATTCCCCGCGGACGTCAAGTGGAAGGTGTGTAATCATTGACAAGTTCTACATTGCGTAGGGAGTAAAAATATCACCCAAGGATAATCGTGTGATGATAGAGAAGTGACTTTGTCCAGAAGCTCGTAGCCTGTTGTAATGCTAACAACTGCTGATTTGGGAAGGTTGATTCTGGTGTATTTGCTCACGTTATTAATTAATCTGTGCAAACTGTTGTTTGGTTTCCTAGTTATAGATCTGTAGATAGTGCTGCAATATGTTAACTTCCAAAAATAGGCTATCTTAGCTCCAAGCTACATTAGCAATACGCTACTGAACAGTGAGAAATGCTTGACTATTCAAGGCTTTAGTGGGCAAAACAAATGTATTAAGTAGAAAATAATAGTTCTATGGTGGGTCAAAACAATGTTCACAAACAGAGCATTGCTTTCCTTGTGCTGTAAAAAATCTGTGATTTAAATAAACAACTCTTCACGGCTGGAAACATCAGCAGTTTGACCACCATTCATCAAAACATCGCAAAAATCACGGAAATAAACAACAATATAACAGGGTTATACATTTGCTTATTGTTAAGTATACATTGTATGTTTTACTGTTCAGTACATTATCTGCTTAAAATTAACATCTTAAAGAGTAGACTGTGCACTGTTTACTTTTATTTCAAATTATTGTGATAGTGCTCATCATATCCCTCCTAAAAGTTTCTTAAAATTAAAGTCTAATGTGCTAATTTATTTTTTTTTTTTCTTTAGGATGGCCCAGTCATCACATGATTTTTTTATAGAGTCAATTTGCAATATTTGTGAATATAATTGTCAAATATGAATATTTTGAATATATTCAATGTTGGTCTTTTACCATTATATACATTATATAAAGGCAAACATGGCATAGGTTTCAGACATATTACCTCATAAATCTACAAGAATTATAACTTCAATGACTTCATATTTCCATATTTGCTCATTTCCTAGACATTTTTACAATATACACTCAACTGAATCTAGCAAATGTAAATCTTGTCAGAAATTATGTTATTGGTAACAATTACCATTTTACATGTTTACAAAAAGACATTATTGAGACATTTCAAATGGATTTGTCCTGTGAAACATCTAAAGATCCTTGATATTTGGGAATAAGACAGCCCACACATGAATGACACACATTGAAAGCGGAACATCCCATATATGATATTCTTCATACCTGTCAAGTTTTGGATTTGAAAATAAGGGAAATTTTCTGGCGCCCACTACGAGCCGTCCCACCCACCCATCCAAGCTCTTGTATTTTAAGATAGATGTACAAGAAATCTAAAATACCCACTTGTCAGCCACTGACTAAATACAATCATGTGATTAGAATCTGGTAGGTCGACCTTTATTAACACTGAAATGCTGTGAACATTCCCACGAGGGCTGGACAATATGGACCAAAACTCATATCTCAATATATTTTCTCAATATGGTGATATGCAGTACGATATAAATCTAGATAATTTTATCAAATAGAGTCTGACCAGAAAGACAATTCGTGGTTAAATTTGCTGGTGCAAAATGCCACACAGGGACATTTATTAACAAACAGCTGCACAATATGTGCACTCATTAATCCATCTAACTGAGCTTTACATGTTCTGAGAAATAATAGCAGCGACTCCTAAAACTAGTATATATATATATATACTTATAAAAACATAAATGTGTATATGAAGCACATGTGTTTATTTTATATACTTATTTTTTAGTTTATATACAAGTTAACACGTTGCATATTTACTGTTAAATTCACGTTGCTTGTCTTTAAGTTAGACATTTACATTTTATTTTTATTACATATTTTCTTATAATTTTTCATGCTCACTCATGTAGTTCTCTGGTATTCACTAATGACTTATTAGACACATTTGTTACAGACTTTACATCCCTTTAACACTTTTTAAAGCACTGTATATTTGTGGCGCTTGTGATTGGCTGATTTTTCATGGTGACTTACGTGGTTCCTTCCGCTGTGGGAGACGTTAAAAAAGTTTGTTTTCGTTAATTTATTTGAAAGGCTACAAAAAAGAACTTGAATTTGATGACACATGATCATGTGGTCAACACATGCTAATTGCTCATTTCTTGCCACACATAAAGCATATTTAACCTGTACATTGGTGGTTAAATGAATATGTCCCCACACAATTAAATCTCTATTTTCTTCCAGAATAGTGTTTTTGTTGGTTTAGTTATCTTACCAGGGATATAAAACTTAAGGTTAGCCACAGGAAGTTGATGGTTTGTAGATGTTGCAGGAGGTGAAGTATGGGTGCTGAGTCAGTGCACAATGTGATTTATTTTAGGTTAACAAATTGTCATATCTTGATTTTATTTGTCATTAATCATTAATAGCCTCTATTGGTTGCAGTCTCAAGCCCTGTGTTGTTTATTTCCGTGATTTTTGTGATGTTTTGGTGAATGGTGGGCAAACTGCTGATGTTTCCAGCCGTGAAGAGTTGTTTATTTAAATCACAGATCTTTTAAAGCGCAAGGGAAGCAATGCTCTGTTTGTGAACATTGTTTTGACCCACCATAGAACTATTATTTTCTATTTAATACATTTGCATTGCCCACTAAAGCCTCAGATAGTCAAGCGTTTCTCACAGTTCAGTAGCGTATTGCTAATGTAGCTTTAACATTTGGAGCTAAGATAGCCTATTTTTGGAAGTTAACATATTGCAGCACTATCTACAGATCTATAACTAGGAAACCAAACAACAGTTTGCACAGATCAATTAATAAAGTGAGCAAATACACCAGAATCAACCTTCCCAAATCAGCAGTTGTTAGCATTACAACAGGCTACGAGCTTCTGGACAAAGTCACTTCTCTATCATCACATGATTATCCTTGGGTGATATTTTTACTCCCTATGCAATGTATAACTTGTCAATGATTACACACCTTCCACTTGACGTCCGCGGTGAATTTCTTGAAGATATGTTATTTCAGACTGAAAAACGCGATCTTGTGCCATTAGGTATAAAGAGGACAGGAAATGTGTTTACGCTGCCCAGAAGTATAATGGCGGAGTCATGACGTCACGTGAAAAGGGCCTATTTGGAGTGAGATGCATTTCAACAACCTGTGACGGAGTATGTGCATGCGCACGGCTGATGCACGTAAGTGTGTGTGAGAGAGAACCCACAAAGGAGGTTCTCTCTCATACACACTTACGGCGACCAGGAGGTAGCAAGTCTCACACACACACACACACATCTCAAAACACGCCCTCACCACACATAAGGTATTCATAATAAAAAATATACTAAATGAGTAAAATAAAACTAAAAATTAAACAATATTTATACAAAAAGTACACAAAATGACAACAGAAATGCACAAAAATATACAAAAAGGCTCCAAAAACACAGATGAAGTATAGGGCCCTATAAAATCACAGACAAAATCAAATGGACAGAATTGGCATGAAATGCGTCATTGTGAGAAGGAAGGAACCTTTTTCATGGGGAATACGTGTTTCTGGGGTGCCTAATCCACCTGAAACCCCATTTAAACTGCCAAAAAACTACGCAAATCATCACTGACTCCTAAATACGAAGCCCACCAGTGCCTGCTTAACTTTAATGTGCCTCTGTCCGTTTCTCTTGTAGAGCAGCCTCACCTTCTCAGTGTGTGTTAACATCTCATCAAAGCTACAGAAGATCCGTGGCAAAAGTTGAGTTGTTGTGGATGCGCTGGGTGCTCGGCTGCTTGGGGCTTCCACAGATGTGTGTGTGGGGGGCGGTGGCTGCCTCTCGGCCTGAGATCTTGGGGGTGTCTGGGGGGCTGCTCGGCCGTGGGGGGGTGGCCTGGGGATCCCGGGGCAGTTCCTGGGTTTGAGGTAGCGGTTTTTGCACATATACTGGTCTACGATGCACTGGCACGCCTTGGGATGTGGGATAAACCTCATACTGGGCTTAACTTTAGACACGTTAATCCCAAATACCTGCTTTAGGTACTACCATTCACTCATTCCCCCTGTCCACAGCCACCAACTTTATAGCTAAGCTTCACACTTGTCACTATACTGGCTTGATTACACAACATAATAAGCACAATATGTTCTACAACTTCACATCTCACCCTCACTGTAAAATAATCTATTCCTCCCCACCCTTTCTATTTCCTACCTTGAGTCTCTCCTACATGCTACAGACAGTAAATGGAAAATTTGTAAATTGTGGAAGCCAGGAGGGAGGAGACGGAAAGGTATGTCGAGTCGGCTTTATCGCTTCACACAGCATGACAGTTCACCTGTCAAAACATTACCGCTGTATCACCACACTTCCTCCTTGAACACATTACCTGTCACCAACACACACCCCACATGTCACCAACACTCCACTCTGAATAAGAGAACCACTTAAGGTGCACCACAATATACATATTTGAATGATAGACTGGAAGAAAGACATCCACACTTCGAGTCTGAAGCATAAATCCAAAATGCCTCCCTCTTCACCAGCATGGAATTCACATCTTCTCCCCGTTTTTGGAGATTTACCACTCCAATCCCACAATATCCCAAAATAGAGACACTGTGAGAACAGTTTGTTGAGCCACTGGACTTTCAGTGTCATGATTGCGAATATTGGACCGGTGTACAGAAATTCTTATTTTGAGGGCTCTTGTTGTTTTTCCCACATCAACTAAGACACATAATGTAAATGACATTTTTGTGTTAACAAGTGAGAACACCTTTAATATTGAAGAGTTTCCCTGTATGAGGGTGGTTGAAAATGGAGGCCTTGCAAGTTAATTTGCACTGGGCAACTGTAGTTCCCAGAGGAGATAGATTGTAAAAGGTCGGGCTGTTTTACTGGGGGGAGATGGGCACGTACTAATGAGGTTCCTGAATCAGGTGGTCTTTTTGTAGACAATGCACGGAAGAGTAGTGAAGCATTTGAGTGATGGATCTGATGATAAAATATTACAATGTTTAATGAGAATGAACCGCAGGCTGTTGCCGAAAGGGTATTGGACGATGCAATTAATTCTTTGTTGAGAAGGTATTGAGGCTGTTTTAATAAGACATTCAGATTGTGTTACATTGTCAATGTATTGTCTCCGGTTAAAGATTAATGAGAGCTAAGGATTGCAATGGGAGTACATAATGATGTCGTTTTCAAACAATCCACAATAAAAGGAAGCAAAACTGGGTGCCATTTTTGCTCCCATGCTTGATCCTGAGACCTGATGATTATATAATTTATTTAACCAGATAAAAGCCTCTTTGAGATTATAAATCTATTTTTCAAAAGGGACCTGGCATGGCAGCAGCAGACAAAGTTACAACAACAATAAATACATTCATACATCAGTACATCAACAACCAGAAGTTGTGGAGACACCCCTCAAAACACATTGTCCAAGACTAGCTCTTTCCCAGTCCCTTAACAAAGATTTAAATTCTCTAACAGTGACAAGATTTGTTAGTTTCATATCAATCTGGAAACTGTTCCATGAAGAGGGGGCGGCCTATTAAAAGGCAGTCTTACCCAATTCTGTTCTGACTCTGGGAACAACCATTTTAATAAAATCCTGAGATCGTAGTCCATGACGATTACTGGACCTGATCAAATACAGTATGTGGTCAAGTAAGAAAGCAGTAGTCCAAGAACAGATTCATGATGAATAGCAGCCAGTGTGAGACTCTACAGGCAGACAGGGAGGAACGGTTTACTGCAGCAGACTGTGATGGACGCCGTATCCATAACCAGTCGTAAAACGTAGAGCACAGTGATACAACGATTCCAATTTCTTTTAGTGTTTTTCAGGAGCATTCATAAATAACCATATCACACCATAATCCAGTGAAGGTAAGAAAGTAGTGGAGATTAAATCATCTCTGACATGAACGTTAAAAACAGGACTTGTTTCTAAAGAAGAATCCCAATTTAAGTTTACACTTAGACACAAGACTGTCAATGTGCTCCTTAATTGATCATTTGTTGTCAATGGTGATATCCAAATACTTAAAGGAGATCACCGCCTCAATTTCTGCTGTGTAAACACATTGAGTTCTGGCTGTCAAATAGTTCCTGAACCATCCAACAGTCTGGCTTGACAAGCCGATATCAAAGAGCCTATTCAGAAGTGTGTCATGATCGACTGATAAATAAAGCTGCACAATATTTTTTGTCATTCATGGCCTCAATGATGTCATTCACTGCTTTAATGGCAGCAGTGGTTGTATTGTGCTGCTTTCTGAACCTTGATTGATATTAGGCCATGGTGTTATTCAAATGTCAAAAATCTTTAAGTTGCTCACTGACAAGTTTTTCCAAGACTTTAGCCAAAACTCAGAATTTAGAAATTGGCCTATAATTACTTAAACTCAAAGGATCACATCCTTTAAGGAGAGGAAGAACAAATGCAGATTTCCAGACCTCAGGAATTTCATTATTTAAAAGAGATAAGTTAAAAATATAAGTTAATGGTTCAGCAATAATGTCAGCAGCAACCTTAAGAAAGACAGGGTCAAGCTTCTCAGGACCAGCGCTTTTGCTAGTGTCAATATTTTTCAGAGCTCTACAAACCTCAGTCACATTAAATGGAATGAAGTGAAAGGGCTGAGTCTCCTAGGTTGATGGAGGTGGTGGTAAATGAACATCCTGTCTACATGACTGATGTGAAGGAGGATGAAGTGACTCGAATAAGTACCCAGAGGAAACAAAGTGTTTGTTTAAATGGTTAAGAATTGCTGCTTTTTCAGTTACTGTGTGGTTTCCATTCATAATACAAGTCGGTACTGGGATCCTGATGGTAGAAGTCTGAGCCAAAGAGAAAGAAGTTTGATATTAACACAATCTCAATTTGATCCACGAGACATTGAGTGCTAGGTGAGCAGTCAGAACGTTGTTTGAGAATAAAGTTTTTATGGATTTTGAGCACAATATAAAGGACCGGAGTGACTGGACATAGTGCTTTTGTTTGATAATTACACCATTTTCCAGGAGAAAAAAAATCCAGTTTGTTTATAATACGCTGTTTGAACTCTACCGTGGGGTTATGGTTACGTTTTCGGGAGAAGGTAGTGCTCTTGCTGAACTTATCGTTTCTGAGTTTCCTCCTCATATGCTGAATGGTTCTTTACCCCTATTTGCACATGACCAGAGATTTGAATTTTTTTTATTAATTCAACATCCTTTCACTCATTTGGGGTCTAGTGGAAGGTCTAGAGCGCATCTGCGCTGATGTAGATTAAGGTGGGTATTGCTGGGCATCAGTGTCTTCAACCAAAGGACAGGTAATAGCATTGTAAAAGTCTCAGTGTCCAAAAAAATGTATGTAGGTCAACCATGGCATCAAAGTTTTTGCATTGTGTAGTAGGGATGAAAGAGAACCCCTTACTTAAGGCATTGAGACACTGTTCAGATAACTCTGCTTAATAAATTGATCACATTATGTACCTGTGTTTGTGTGCCTGGTGAGTCTGGTAATGTTCTCTCTACGCAGCAGTAATAACTTGGGTTAGTTCATTTTTTTGTCGATCACACTTCAACCAGTTTTATATTTTTTTTTATTACTGACTGGAGTGTGGAAATGGTTGTTTCTTTTGTGTGATCTCATCTCACATTCTCGAGTGGGTGAATGAAACTTCCACGTAAGTTATTGTCATCAGGTCAAACAAACATTTGTTTAGGATTTCCCACCAACGGTCACAGAAACATCATGATCCCGCTTTCATTTATCCTCAGACCTCCCGGGATTCTTTTGGCTCACATCCACTGAGCATCACTACGTCTAAGTACACACGTGTTTCTCTCTCAAAAAACTTCTCTTAAGAACCGTGTATATACAATACACACCAATGCCATTGCTGAACAGAGAGTTTTTAAGGATTATCTATGTGTAGTCCTCTGTGGTGATCTGAAATGTGGCTGAAGAGTTCGATTCCATTGTGCCAGAATGGATAGACACACCTGTAGGAGGTCTTAGATGAAGTGCGAGAGAAATGCTGGCTCCTGATTGGTGGATAATTTTAGGGTCTTTTTATATCAGCAGCCAAATAGGGGTGCGTTTCAGCTATTAATCCTCACTTCGTATAGTATAGTTTTTTTTTGTTTTTGTTTTTGGGAGGTGAGAGTTGATATAAGTGTTCTGTTTTTTTTTTTTTTTTTTTTTTAGGATCCTTGTACCATATTTAAAAAATCAGCAGCTACTGCAAATTACATCAGGTATGGTAAACCACATTTCATTAGATTTGATTATGGCATTTAACAAGTTGAAGGTTCTTCAATGAACTGACTGCTTACACAGCATTTTATGCTTATTTGAATTAGACTACTTTATGGCTGTCAAATGTATCTCAGTTTTATTTGGTCTACCTTGCCCACAGCACACCTATCTGCATGACTAACTGTAATGCTTTCAATAACACAACCATCACAATCACACTGACTGTGACCTCATCTTTTCTTTATAAAAATGCACTACTGACTTTGGTAATGTAATGTAGCAATTACTTACGTACATGTATTAAACATTACCTTTGAATTGAATAGGTTAACAAGTATAATGAGCATCAAACCCGTTTGAATATACATACAATGCCTAAAGGGATCTTTTTGTGGTCACTGCGTAAATATGCCACCACTGTATTGCACTGTGTATATGACTGAAACAAAACTTGTTTTTGAATATAAATCCCTCTGAAATAGCATCAAATGTTGATACAAAGAAAGAGGAGTGCAGTGAGCAGTAAAGAAAAAATGACTGCATTGTTTGGTGCCTACATGACACAGGAAATAAATAATGCAACACCAGTATGGCAATAATGGGAATATGATTGGGGTATGTTGATATTTGATCAGTGAAATGTTTGATATTGGGGACGATTTCCCAGATGGTAAACTTTGGAGCTGCAGCCATGACAATGCAAAAGAGGAGGGGGAAGTGGATGAAAGCTCACGCAGAGCTTTTAAAATCAGTGAAGCTTCAATGGCTGCAAAACTACAATTAACGTTAACTATACAAACATCATTAGTGCAGACAACTGGAAATACCTGGTACAAAGCACTGTAGCCATTTGTTTCTCGCCCTGCTGCTCAACAGAAGAATTAAATTTGAAGACAAAACAAGATTTTAAGTAGTGTTGTGGCCTTTGGCTCCATTTCTTCTTCCATGTACACCGTCTTTTTCATTTTGTCAAAACAAAGTGCTAAAAAAAATACTACAATATGATATCCTCATTGGCCAAAACTGCTCTAAGTTTAAGTTCATTGCTTTGATAGAGGAACAAAAGGTATGTTAGCGAGACAGACCAGTTAGTTACAAGGCCAGCCTCAGGATCAACCCTCAGTCAGTTTATCGCTAATAGCTTTAAACCAAATGCCAAATCCTAAAAGATGTAATGTGAAGAAAAAACATATTCTGCTTTCTCTGTCCTATTTCTTACACTTACACACCATAGACTCCCCATGTTATTAAGAAGCATTAGATATAACATAATAAATTAAAAGAACTGATAAATTAATCAGAACCACCCATGACGTGTGACAAAGTGGAGTAAATTCTTATGCTGAGATTATTAGCACGACCTAGAGGCTACTACCAAGCACACATCTAATTAATACCCAACAATAAAGGTCACACAAATCCACCACACATGATGGGCAAGAGACGAGAGACGGTTAAAGGTATTATTTATACAGAAATGGGTAAAATGCAGAGTTTTGGCCGGGGCCCACCAGGGCTGCAAACAAAAAAGAAGATAACCAAAAAGAATGTTAGACACCCCTGACTCACAACACAGCACTTCTCACTGTGAAGGAAACCGCCACCTCGATACAAGGCCGCCACCAGAGGACTCTGTAAGCTGTGGTCCTGAGACAGAGGAACCAGGGATTAATACAAACAATCAACAGTATGACACAGTACCGATAAATATAAAAATTAAGGGAAAAATAAGCAAGTTAACAAGTTAACAAGTTTATGCAAATGAAAAGAACAAAATTCCAAAGTAACTCAACAACTCTCAAAGTATGTTAGTCAGGTATTAATGTAAACCAGCAACATGCAGTCAGGGTAGGCAAGGTAGGCAGTGCCTACACAAGGGTGAATTGATATTTTGATTATTGTTTTAATCATAATATAAATACAAATTATTTATTTTTCAATTTCGGATAGCCTACAGTACCTATAAGTTTGAAATTGTCAGCATTTTGTCCTTTTCATAGCCCAAATGATTAAACATTACTATTTCCTGGTACGGCAGAGATGCTGCACAGTCTCACTCCGCTGTAAGGCAGGAGGAGGCCACACCCTCTCCCAAAAGTACATTGCTGTTCTGCCTCTATTCCCATAGCGTGTTTTTATGTGTTTGCGCATGCGCAGTCAATTCCCCAAGATACTTGTACTTTGAGCTTCATCATATCTCGATGGACATGGCACACCTTTTGGGGTTCTTCTACCGGCGCCACAGCATAGACTGCACCCTCGGCAGATATGCCTACCGCCTTGTAGACCACCAAGCTCCAAAGGTCAGTAATCTTATGGCGACCGCTTACACCATGATCTGGTATGATGAGGTAGACCAACTGACCTGCCAAATCAGGGTCGCTGGTCATGTTGCCTTTTCTGGCGACTTGCAGCCGCTGTGAGGCGTGTGTGTGCACTGTCAAATGCCACTCGCAGTCCGGCATGGTGCTCAAACATCCAATCATGGACATCAACCGGGAGCGGGCCCTTGACTCACCCTAGTACAAAAGTCTACCGGCAGTCTAGGCTCACGTCCAAGCATCATCAGAAAAGGAGAATCTCCAATGCTGTGATGAGGGGTGGAATTGTAGCAAAACAAAACCTGCGGGAGACATGAAGCTCACTCATGCTTACGCAACACAGGAATGGTGCGTAGTAGGTTATGGAGCTTCCGGTTAAATCTCTGTGGTGCAAAATTTAGTTACCTCGCAGAGGCTGCAAAGTTGCTGGATTAAGGAACTTTCCAAGTTCCTACCCTGATCAGAGTGAATACAGTTAGGGACACCAACTGTAAATGCTGTGAGACAGAGTAAGAAAACACATTTATATCAAGATACAGAAAAAGAGACTGGCACTGCTGGTCACCAAACATCCTCTGCTTCAAGCCCTGAAAGGTGCTTGTAGCACTGCACAAACTGAATGGCATTCGGTTCCATTCAAAGAGCCCAAGGGTGTGAAAAAAGCGATCTTTGGCTTATCTTGTAAAGATACAGGGACCTGGTAGTAACTGCAGGCCAGAACAATGATGGAAAACCAGCAGGCCCCTGAAAGGGCATCCAAGCTCTCTTCGATGTGAGGGAGGGGAAATGCATCCTTCCTAGTTTTTCTTATGAACCAGAATAATAGGGAAGGTGTACGGACTATTACTTTCCTTAATAGAGCTTGGTCAGGAACAGGCTTATCCGAAGACCACAAGACCTGTGTAGGCTGGGCGTCCTAATGTATCTTACTTAATCATGTGGGTCAGTGGACCGTGCAGACAGTAGGTGCTCTGAGTGCACTCAATGAAAGCGGAGCAACTCCAACTCTACTTTCCTCAAACTAAAGATATGATGGCAACTCTACAACAGACAGACAGGAACAGACAACTAAGGGTGCTTTCACATACAGTGTATAATCCAGTGGACTCAGTGCGATTCAGGCGGTGAATCATTGCTGCATTTTAGTTTGGTCTGGTTTGCTTTCACCCGACTCTTTGTCAAGCACACCAAACTTTCTAAACAACGTCACTCAAGCAAAACAGGCGGTAGACAGAATTCTTCCGCCTCCTTCTTAAACGAAAACAACACTTTGGTCAGAAAAATGCATTTTCCAGAGAATATCCTAAAACAAACCCCAAAAATGTATTTAATGATTAATTAAAAATACCCCATAATCACATGATCCCACAACTTGCTCTTATGTGCTGTCATAAGCCCAGAGATGATGATGCCCCATCTTGCCTGTCAGTACTCAGAGGCGTCATGACCCAAGTAAGGATGTATCATGGACTGGACTTGACTTTATATAGCGCTTTATCACCACACTGAAGCAGTCTCAAAGCGCTTTACATATCAGCTCATTCACCCAATCACTCTCACATTCACACACCAGTGGGACAGGACTGCCATGCAAGGCGCTAGTCGACCACTGGGAGCAACTTAGGGTTCAGTGTCTTGCCCAAAGACACTTCGACACATAGTCAGGTACTGGGATCGAACCCCCAACCTCTCGATCAGAAGACGACCCACTACCACCTGAGTGTGAAGATGTGAGAATGTATGTGCAAGTGAAACATAGAGCAGTCAAAGTGTAAACCATGGCTGACTATGTGAACAGTTTGGGGAAAATAGATAAGTGAAATTAATGAAAGATGTGGGAGTAATACAGAAGAGAGTGTGGAAATGTTTGTGATATGTTTGTGTGCTGCGGACTGTTTCGGTTGACGTACGTACGTCATTATGTAATCACACATTAATGATTTAATATTATAAAGTCTTTAACATTCATAATTTTTTTATTATCACGCGGCATCTTTAAAACCACATAAATGCTAATACAAATAAATATTTTTAAACTTACAAAAAAAACCTCTGAACGTCAAAGGACCCTATTGGCTCTCGGGCCCTGGGCACATGCCCATTTTGCCCATGCGGTAATCCGTCTATGGCGGTAGTTATAAGGCATCAATTGGAATTGGGACATAGGTGGATGCTGGTAAAAACTTGGGGCATCATTTATAAACACTGCATACATAAAAAAAGAAAGCATGCCGCCACTTATAAGCAAATTTGGGACTATAAAAATCAAAACTGGCAAGATAATGTACACACCTCCACGGCAGCTCTGACCCTGCCATACGCACAAAATGATGAGAAAAAGGAAATTCCGACCCCATCAGGAGAAGGATGAAATTAAAGACAGCTCTGTGAAACTGATACATTTGTGTGAAATAACATGAGCATTGCAAAAAACTGGTGATCAATTGACTGCAACACCTGCAGCTGTTATAAAAAAGAACGCGCTCAATACATAAAGATGCACAGTGGCTTAAGTTATTTGGCACTGATGGAGGATGTGGCTCACGGGAGACCCCGGACGGAAAGGATCTACGGAGACCAGCAAGATCTATAGGCGGGATCATCAACTGAGGACGTGGTGCTGTGGGTGTGAGGACGAGGCTGCGGTGGAAGGGAGGATGAGGTGCTGTGTGAAGGCGGATGAGGCTGCCGTGCCCCTGGCCTCACTCATCAGCAACACCGACCAGTCAACTGAAATTAAATATTGTGAATTCCGTATAGTACCAAAGGTGTTTTACTCCCTGTTCATCTTTATTATTTCAAACAAGGAAAAGCAATATAATCCCATGCTTCTGGTACATACAGTATAGTGCATCTGTGTCCCCCTGAACTTCCGTTATAATACAGATGGGTTCCCCAATGATCCTCCAGCCTTTTGTCTGAGGCTGAGCTCCGGTGCGCCCTGTTGAACCGATGCTGTTCCTGAAGAGTAATCCACATTTTCTCCTCCGCTTCTATGTCTGACCATTTCTTTTTCATCTCAGTCACCGTCTGACTCTCTGAGGCAATGCAACGCAATCTGCCTTTCTATCATTCGTAATGCGGTCTGTGTCACCAAATTACGCTCTCCTGTGTGTGTTCACCTCAACAATTAATACCTCCACCTCGCATTGAGTGAAATTGGTTTTATTTGCTCGTTTTCTCCCTCGGTCCACCGTGAAATTCGTATTAGTGAATATCCCATCAATGTCCCCTGGACCCCCTTAGTATTCATCTGCCAGTGTAGCATTAGCGGTTAGGTCCACTGCCAATGTCGAAGTTAAAAAATCCTGGGACATGAATTCAAAAATGGTAACGAAAACACAGTACCTCCTTCTATGTGAGGATTTCGTCAGTCTTTCATGGCTAGTTATTAGATTGGCAAGTAGCCAAGGAAAACTTTTTTTAATAAGACATTAGCTATTATGTTGTTTTAAAAAAAAATGAATAAATTAAAAATTAAAAAAAAAAACATGTCTAATCTAACCTGTTATTTAATTATCCGAGATTTCTTGCCAGCTGCTGCTAAAAAGAAAAGATATTTAGAGCCTTTTTTTTCTCCATACATCTATACATTTATTAGTAAAGAACTATTTTGCAATTATGATGTCATTAATCATTTTAATGGTAATGGTATTCGGATATTAAAGTTTTTCTCATTTGTAACCCTAAACTGAACATTATATCACAGCTTCAGCTTGTACTTTGCTTGGAAGCATTGCATTGTTGCTATTTGACACAAATGAATTTAACAAGGTTCAGTTGATTTTGTCAATCAGTTGTCTGAAATTACACATCCCCTCTCACTATTTCAAGAGAAACATCAAAATCACCATAGGCATCTGTTCCTCTCACTGAAATAAAACCTTGACCTCTTTGTTGATTTTGTTTTTTTTTATTATTGCTGTCACTATTACTGTTTGATTTATGAATTTCTATGTATGTATTTCAATGTAAAACAGCTTCATCTTTTGGAGTGCTTAGTGAAACTCGTTTTTGTCATTTGTACTCGGTTTTCTGAAATAGATTGAAGATTATTTATGAAACATCTGAAACACACCATACAAAGGAACCTTGCAGAGCCATATAGGCTTTATTACAGTTTATATGTGGTACAGAAGAAAATGCAGTAATTGCAGCTTTCTGAACAGGAAGAGCATTGAGCATTTACAGGTCAGGTTTCCTCCCATGAGCCGCATAGAAAATAGGCTCGACTTGATTGCTCAAGTCGAGCCAAGTCTCAAAGCACTTTACACTTCCAGTCTCATTCACACACCAGCAGCAGTGGCGAAGCAGCTCAGTAAATACTCACCCTTCATTGTGCTGATCCCTCTGCCAGCTGAGCCACTGCCTCTCAATTCAGCCATGGATGCTTTCTCTAAACCTAAAATGCTTTTCATCAACCATGTCAAAAGCAGAAAATTTGTGGACACACATTGATGAAAATGAAAAAAATGTGTTGGAAAGCAACCTACAACTTTTTTTTTTTTTTTTGCTGCTTTCAGAAAACAGATAGGGACACCTCATAATGCACTTCACTGATTAGAGTTAATACTACCTTTCTCCCGTTAAACAACCCAGCACATTTTTTGCCGCTGCACTGGACTCTCACTGGTTTTCAAATTTAACCAAACCAAGTTCTTTCAGTTACATGTACTATAGTTTGAAAATATTAAACTTTTAATATGGTCCCTATTATAATAAGAATAATTAAGTCTTCAAGCAAAAACTGATTAAGAAAAAAACATTAAAAAAAAAAAAAAACATTAAAGCAGAACTAAGTAACTTGCACTTAGCCCTCCCCCTAAAGATTATTTTGGTTCCCTTTTGGTTATGGCACTGTCGTAAACACTTTGCACCCCCCACAGCCTGCCCCACCCCACAGCTACATGGGCACCTTAATACAACAGTGACACTAAGGGTGCTTTCACACATATGAGTAACAGTGTGAGGAAGAGAGACAAGTAAAATGAATTAATGATGTAGGAGTAATATGGATGGATGGATAGATATTTGTGTGTGTGCTGCCTGATGGAGCGGTGGGTTGTGAGTGTGTGTGCGTGCCTGTTGCCGCAACGACAATGTATGTGATTGCTGTGTGTCACTGCATGGAGTTGCTCCATTCCTCAGACAAAGGTTTTCTCTGTCCTTTTTTTGCTGGCTCCGCCATGATGTAAGTTTGAGAATAGTGAATTGGTAGACAACCGTGGTCATAATAAGTTATGAGTTTGTATTGGGCTGCCGTAAAGCACTACATCTTGCCACCAAGTCGGAGACAGGAAAGTTGCAAGTGCGGTTTTCTGGCCAGAAACAACAAGGAGAGATGAAAGACCCTCAATTACCTCGTAAACACTTATATTACCCTCATAGGGAATACGACAAGGATTTATTAAGGTGAAAAAAGAAAAAAGTTACTGCATCTGCTGTCTTGTGATTACTTGTGATTACTAACTGCATACTGAATTTTTTCAGTTTGAGTTTTCAGCCAGTTGGCACACATTTGTGCAGTGAAAAATGGGGTCAGGGGGCAGAGCTGTGTACTGACCATCATCCCTAGTGAGATGAATAAACTGGCACAGCCACTTTAGGCCCTACAGCTCCGTGAACCAAACGTTCAAAAACAAGCTTTAGAAATTGTGGGAAGAGTGAATGCACTCAGGATGGATCCAGTGTGCCTCGTATGCCCAATTTGACTTCATCTTTATTTTCATATGAACTGAAACAAATTAGAAAATAAATAAATAAGCTGAGCACTGAAAAGAAAAGGTTTTTCACATTTTGTTGGATTTATTTTTTATTTTTCAGAGGAACACTGCAAGTTAATGGGGGCTGAAGTGTTTAAGTACTTAATGGGTTATAAGATGTTCACCAGTGTACTACTTGTTCTCATCAAGGGACAGACAGTTCTTTGGGGAACACAATTGAGTTGCAGCAATTTTCATCCATTACAGGGTGCATCAGCGCTGTGAAAAGCTGTCTTTCTATTGGTTGATTCTGCTGCATCATTGAGTCACTAAGTAGAACTGAATGTTGTGGACACCAGCTCAACATTAAGACCGGTGTCACGGTCTGAGTTTGTAACCGTGCTGAGATTGTAACCTAAATCTAACCCTAACCTAATGCAATAAACAAATAAAACACGTGTCTGTTCATTTTGAAAACAAAAATAAACAAAACTGAATTTTTACCAAATTCAGAGAATTGTGAGTAGTGTTTTGAAAAATGTGTGCTTTGCAATTAAAATGTCAGCGTAAAGCAGGAATTGTGCTTGTAGTTTAACAGACTTGGTTCAGGGGGTTGGAGAAAGAGTTACATGTTGGAGTCATTGTGTCTCATGTACCAGTATTTGTGCATACACAATTGAGAAAAATTTCAAAATGATGATGCTATTCCAAACACAGCTGAGTTTATTTTTCCGCTGAAAACCGATGCAGGTGATGTGTGTTTGGTCTCATTAGAAACAAAGCAATGGCTTCTGATTCTTTTTCCTTTACAAGTATGGATCAAAGTGCAGCAGGTGGGGTTAGAGAAATAAGAGCGGCCAGGAGAGGAAGAGAAAGAAGGAGAGAAGGAAGACCAGGAGCTGAGACCACATTTTGATTTCTGAGATTCTGAAATAGCATCATCTCAATGATTCTTCCATTCAGGCACCACTTCACTGACTTGATGGAGAAGAAATTAGTGGCTACCGTGGATAAAATGAAGAATGCACTGAAAAAAAAACCCATTAAAACTACCACTAACTACTGATGCTTGGACAATTGTTGCCACTGAGGCATACTTAGGTCATCACCTGCTACGTTATCAATAAAAATTTGGACCTGGCCTTTGTCACCTTGACGGCAAAGCCGCTTGAGGAGCGTCACACTGTGAAAAATATTACCTCCTGGGTTGAGACAGTCGTAGAGAAATTTGATATCTCTTTTCAAAATGATGTATTGACGATTGTGCATGATAATGCTGCTAACGTTGTCGCAGCTCTTCAGCTCCTTGAGGAGAAACACCTGGTAGCGTCATATCGTTGTGCTGGCCATTCACTTCAGTTGGTGGTCAACCAAGCCTGGGAGAAGAATCCCATGATTAACAAGACACTGGAGGCTGCATGGTACCTGTAAAACATTTAAAAAGGGAGTGGTGGGCCATCACTGTGGGATGTTGAGCAAGTCCCTTAACCCCGAACTGCTCCCCAGGCGCCGCAAAATGGCTGCCCACTGCTCCTCAGGGATGGGTTAAATGCAGAGGACAAATTCCATTAATGTAATAACATTAAAGCCCCGATTTTAATCTTTAAAAAAGAGTGAGCTGGTTAGCAGCAAGCTTAAAGTGAAACAATAACAATGGGGTACAACTCAACACACACTGATCCAGGATGTCGCTGTGAGATGAAACAGTTCCTACTATATGATAAAGGACTTTTTAGAACATTAATGGATTAAGAAGTCAAAAGGATTCATGATGAAGAAAATCCCCCTTTTCAACAACCCAAATTAATTCTATAGGCTTGGCAACTTGGAGACAGTCTGGAAAAAAGTGTGTCATCCACGACGCCTCTCGCAGGGAAAACACTGGTCCAGACAGCAAACTGTGTGTTTTGTGACAATGAAGCAACAGTCAGTATAATTAAAGACGGGCATATACTGTCCAATTTTTGGCCCATTTTGAGCCAATTATTGACTCGTGTGTCTATTTTGTGGGATCGTGCGAGTCTCTGCTAGATTGTGTGTCGTGTATTGTGTAGTATACATGGGGTCACGAGAAGCGATTAACACCTCATGACCAGCTCCCGATCAGCAATCCTATGGTCGTAAGGAAATCAAAAATGTTTGAAATCCAGTCGCTCCTTGTGAGGGTATCTCACAGTTGAAGCAATGCCACGGACCGGCTTACCTTCACCGTAGGACTGCTGTAAAATTGACGGACTGTACTGCCCATGTCTGTCCAACCAGCTCCTGGTCCATTACATCACCGTCTTTTCTGCTTTAAAGCTCTTTTTGCTGAGATTTGTAAGTGTTTCTCCACTTCCAGATTCTTCTTCTTTGTCTGTTTTAATGGTGACGCTTCAGAGTTCTTCTTCTTCTTCTAATTTGTACGTTGCATTTCCGGAAACAAGACCCTGATGTGTTGTGTATGAACGTACAGTGTGAGGAGTCAGATCCTGTCAGAGTGTTGGTCCCAGGGCTGCCAAGTTTCAGAAAATGACAAGAGTGAGACTTTGGTGACCCGATGCGTTCCGGCAAAAAAAAGTGTCTTTTTTAACATGGCTTTGGCCTGTTTTAATGTTGATTTATACCTAAAGACTGATGTCCTGATGTCCATGCTAACAGCTCTCCCTGCACTGTGGCCTCCTAATGCTAGTTTTAATTAAATAGAAATTAGAAATTAAAACTAACAAGAATTTTGACAAAATACATTTATTTGTCAATATTTCATTTCAACCAACTCTCCATCATTTAGCTGGGGACATGTCTCATGCTGTAGGTGTTTGTCTCAGATTTTGATGCCTTGATGGCAGAGGCAGAGGGCTCCCACTTAAAACACAAGGCAGTGCTACCTTTACCTCAGCTCTCTTTGTCTGCAACAGAAAGGAGGTCATTAAAACATAAAGTGATTTTTGATTAATAAATGTCTTAGCAGCAGACTCAAGGTCCATAGAATGACACTATTACATACAAAAATAATCAGATAACAGTTCAAATGAACATTAGATTAAACAAGGCATTTGTGTCATTTACTGTGTATTTGTGCCAATATAACCTAGCAGTGTTCATAATAGCTGAAAAAGAGTTTTAATAATTTAAGTTAATGTCTAGGAGTGGGAGATATGGGGGAAAAAATCACATCACAATTTTTTCTTTGTAAAATCACGATCACAATACGATTCTTTTCATTGAAATCAGTTATATCAGTTATTTACCTATAAAACAAACCATTCACTTACTTAAAATCATTACCCTAAATGGAAAAAAGGATTAAATGATCATTTAAGACAAGGTAATTTTCAAATATTTTTTTAAATTGTATGTAAGCAGTTTATCAAATTGGTTCCATGTACAATTAATATCAACAACAACAGCCCCGATAGCTTCAGTAGCAGCAGATCTCTGCTGAGGAGCGATAGAGTTAGTTAGAGAAGAAAAACACATGCAGTGTTTCCTTAAACATCTCTCAGTGCTTCAACACTCAGAACTAATAAAGTTTTACAGGACAGACAGACATCTGCATTGAGCCTCTGACAGACAGTCGCTAACACAGCTGACTGTGTGTGTCCGTGCACTGGGGGCGAGGGAGGGTTAGTTTTTTAGACGAGTCAACTAAAACTATAACACACACACACACGCAGAAAACAAGGAGCTTGTAAGATAAACTGAATAACAAGGTGAAAATGAATGATAAGGTGCGAAATAAATAGCAATAATAATAATAATAATAAATAAAATGAAGTATATGTACATATGTAAAAATATTTTTATCATTTATGTTTATGTGTGCGTGTGTGCGTGCGTGTGTGCGTGCGTGTGCATGCGTGCGTGCGTGCGTGCGTGTGTGTGCATAACAGTGACGTGCCGTGAGTACTAGGGTTGGGTAGGTAGGGCGTTGAAAATTGAGACCAATAATGTCGACACCAATGACAATTTCATATGTTTCGGCTGACAAGTGTTAATCAAATAAAATCAACATCGTAAAACAGAATTAAAGAAACAAACAACTATTTAATATAGCCTCCATACTCTCAACAAGATATATCTCATGACACAGCAGCGCATCCGTTGTTTGTGTTGGGAACACAGAAACACGGAGAAACAACAACAACTCAGAACAGCCGGTTCAGTGAGGCACATCCACAAAGCCAATCCTTCCTTTTGTACCATTCACTGTGGAAAGTACGAACCATTTTCTGACCTTACCTTTGCTGAAGGTCTGGTAGCTCAGGTGTTGGTTTCCCATCTTTTAAAAGCTGTCGTTTTTCCTGAAAAGAAAGTTTCTTTATCGTCTCTAGAGCTGTCATCCTGCCTGTAGTGTAATCCCGCCCACTAGCTAGAGAACATAGCAGCGGCCATGTTGTATCAATTCACTAATGCACTCTGAACGTACGTATAGCATTTAGCATTGCATGATTACGTCCAAAGGCAGCGTAGAGAGCTGCCTTTTTACAAAAATTGTTTTCATCTTGAGGAACTGACTGCGCATGCGCAAACACATAAACACAGGCTATGGGGCCAGAGGCAGAGCAGCAATGTGGTTTTGGGAGGGGGTGTGGCCTCCTCCTGCCTTACTGGGGGTTTCCACTGGATACGTCTCCGCTGCGCCACGGCACCGATCTGGTTTTTCCGCGCTGTCCGCCATCCGATAATCCCCACAGGTTGCGTTTTCAGTGTGCCACAGTGCACTCCGGTTGGACAACTGTGACGTCACGAGACAAAACAGTTCTCACGATATTTATGTAATTGTGAGAATGCAGTTAAATGTATGTGTTATAAACGCAACAATAAACAGATAAACAGGACAGTGTTCCTAACGAAGGAGAACAAGAAGGTTGGACTCTCTTGATTTTTTATAGCCACATTTTTTAGCAACAGCCAACAGAGAAGAGATAAAACTGCACCATTAAAACATGAACTAAATCAAATTTGCTGCAGTTTACAGTGCAGTTACAGTATGAAAGGAAACAATATAGTGAATGTGATTTGTTTTACACATCATGACATTTTGGTGATGTAGTTACTTGAAATATAATCTGAAGTGTTTTTTTTGTTTCAGCCAGCGTTCATCCAAAATGATTTCTGACAGTTTCTGGTGTGCAACAGAATGGCTCTTGATCAACTCCTTCTCAGTGTTCTCAATCAAGGGGCCATGATAACAGGCAGCAAAGCCCCATAAATGTTTTCCCGTCAAATGGCGGAGTCCAGTCCACATGTCCTGAGTAAAACCAGTTACAAATGTATCAGTAATGAGGTCTACAGAAAGAAACCCAATTTTCACAAATATACTCAATAAAAGAAGGCTGCTAGGTTGATGCAATTGCACTTCTATTATACTTACAAAAAAAATGGGTTATCTGCAGTCTTGCAACAATACCAAAAGTGGTTACAGATGTCCTTGTTCCAGGTCTGCAGAATGGTGCACTCCTTTTGCTACCCAGCCTTGAATAAGAGAAAAAAATGAATTAATGGGACGACAAATGTGTAGAGCAGGGGTCTGCAACCTGCGGCTCTGGAGCCTCATGTGGCTCTTTGACTCTTTTGCAATGGCTCCCTATAGCTTTAAAAAAAATATTAAAAATAATGAATTATACATTAGATACGCTACATAGCCGTATCTCTTCTATCAAACTACAAAAATGGCCGAGCAGGGTGGAGTTGAACCTGGAGAGGGGGCGGGGTATGAAGTGTCTCATTTGCATTTAAAGAGACCGCACCAAAAGGAGTTGTTCTTAGAAGCACATCAGAAAAGGGGTAGAAAAGGGGCCTGTGGAGCTATAATAATGAGGAATTCAGACCCAAGCAGTGCAGTTCCGCTTTACATAGACCACAACTGTATGATTTATATCTAAAAAGGAAGGATTTAAAACCATGATATGTCCCCTTTAAGCCATATGAGATTAGGCAAAATGGTTCCTTTGAGAAAAAAGGTTGCAGACCCCTGGTGTAGAGGATTCTGCAATGAAATAATCCATAAAAATCGACAAAATCATTATAAAAATCATAAAATTACAGCATTCATTTTTTTGCTCAAGCTCTTTGACAAATGCCACATGTCCAGTGTGTGTTGGACTCCAATGTCATTTTACTTCCCTTAGTCTGTAGGGAAAAAAAATCAAAGAATATATATCCAGTTTAAATATGGAAACAATGTAAAGTCATAACAATGTAAGTGATGATGTTGTAAAAATTAAAAAAATAAACAATTACTGAAGAGGACTGAAATTTGCGTAAGAGCCTCATTGCAGATTTCTATTTTGAGGTATTTACGCAATGTCTCAAATGCCAGTATAAAGCCTTCTTTTTCTATGATTACAAAATGTTGCCAATGTTGAAAATACAGATTATCTGTTTGGAATCATTGTCAATGACAGAATATGTGTAATATTGTGCACAGAAACCTGGACTGTCCATGCCAACATCACCTTTGGGGAGAAATAACGAAAAAAGAGCAAAAAGACTAATATAAATAAATGTGTAATTTCATACTGATCCAACTATAGAAATATTCAAAAACATCATAAAAAATATTAGCAGCTTTGGGAAAAAAAAATATACAAAGACCAAATAACTATTGAACCATTTGAAAATCAATTCAATCAGAATGGAGCCAAACACCAGTAAATAATAACTGAAGTTTTGTCTAAATTGTCTTTATTAATCCATTTTGATCAATAACTCGCTCCAACAGTTTTATGTCTGCTGTCCTATTTTTTAAGTAGTTTTTTTTTTTTTTTTCACAATGCATCTGCCAGTCTTGTACAATCTCTTGGAAACACAGTTATATTATATCAAGTGTATCAGTGGTCTTCAAATGGTCTAGAATCTGGACCCACTCTACGTTTGTAATAACAATCGTGGATCCGTATTTCTTCAAGATTTCAAACAGTATAATGATCAACCAAAATGACCAGTAGGTGGCAGTGCATTTAAAGGGAAATGTCAATAATCATTACAACTATCTTTTGGCCACATACATTTATTTGCTGGCACATGTTCATGATTCATTGAAAATGGCTCCACAACCTATGTTTGGGTCTCAACCCTGCCATTGACATCCACTTGTGTAAAATTTGTTCCAGTGTGTGAGTGTGTGTCATACTCACCCAAGGCGACAACAGGCCCTTTTGCCTGAAACTCGGTGATGATTGCGACTGTCTTCTCATTTCAGAACTTTTTACAGTGTCCACACAGTTGTAGTCCTGAATCTTGAAGAATGTTGATCTCTCCACTATCCCCATTTTCATTGAATAACAGGGATATCTTGGCGTCGTTGTTGCCTGATAGCAGTGTATTAGTGGACAGCATGAAGTCTCCAACTAGCAGCCCATATTTCATAGTGGGGTGGGAAACCCATTTCCAGACCGTATGACCAAAAGGACACATCTGTGGAGGGGGGAGGGGGAGCACATTACAGAAACAATTAATACGAATGTGAAAAACATATAGGTGAAAAAAATATGTAATGAAGTATGAAGACTTATCCATTCAGTTAAATCAGCTGTTCCCCTAGACTTTATATTGATTTCAAATAGGCCAGGTACCATGCACTTTTGCTTGGTGTTTCAGTCTTCAGCAGGACACAAGTTTACAGGTAGACAAAGATACTCAGCAAGCTGCTTCAGGCTGTCATATGTGATAGAAGCAGGATGACCAATATTGTCATCCTCCACCATAATTTTAGATGACTCTGGAAATGTGGGAATGTCTGGTCAGCAGGATCTGGGACGTTGGCTGAAGCATCATGCACGGTGTCTTCCATGCTGATTGTTTGAAGAGCAGCCAAGCTTGGACATCTTTTGCTTATGAAAGGTATGTCCGGCTCAAGCTATCCTTAATGCTCAAAAAGTAATGAGCGCTCTGGTAACTGCTGGCATTTCAATATAAATTGGGTTCTATTTCATGACATTTGGTGAGATGTCTCACTATGGGATCCAACCTCTGTCTGCATTCCTCAGAAGCATTTATTTCAATCTGCCAAGAAGGTCGGTGCGTTGACCTCAGCACACCTCGCTGTCATCTCGATCCCACTGCCCTCGGCACCTACGGGCCCGTGCACGCGTCGGTCCTCCCTCTGGGCTCTCACGAAAGTGTGTAGCCCGGCTCCAGCTCCAGATACTACGGTATCCCAGTTTCGGACGAAAGCAAAAGCTGCCGTCTTGAAAATCAACGCTGTTCTCAACGTCTCAGACGGTCCAGCACACGTTGGCCTGCATCCCTGCTAGCACCTGCTTTCCTAACTGCATCATGTGGTGATGGAAGCTAAAGCCTCTCTCACCGAAGGAGCTGGATGCTCTGGGGCTCACCTCTGTCCATGTGGGGGTAACATCTCCAGTACGGAGTCTTCCCCAACTGCCTGGACTTGTTAGTTGGCTTTCACATTGAGCCTATAAAAGCCTTTCTCACATTTGACATTGAATTGGCACATAAATGTTTATCGTTGATTTGTTGTTTGAGTCTAGCAACCTGCTGGTCACTGGTGTGACTAATTAATCATGCTAATGTGTCTCTGTTGTGATGATCAGAAGCGAATGATAATTGGCTGAAAAATGTCTACCCCTTTAAAGTCACCTGTTGTTTGAATGCAAATACAACTTAATAGACACTCTTCAAAATGATTAACTATGTACAAAATAAAGTTGTGTCAAAGAGTCCCAGACTCATTTTTTACTGAGTCTGGGACGTTTGTGTTTGAAGGTTGTCTAAATACCCTGCTCATAATATGAGCTGAATTTGCAACCCTGTACAGGGTAATCATGTACATTAGATAAATTCAGGCACAGAGAGGAAGTAGTAGTGGCCTTAAGTAAGTAAGTAAGTTAAGTAAAATTTATTTATATACCAGGGTCACAAAGTGCTTCACATTTTACAGTTTAAAACAATATCAATAAGAGTCCATATGCCAATACAGTGCAGTGTTGGTAGAATGCAAGAAATAAAAGGGTACATACAAAGCCTGCATTGGGCAGATACAAAAGTGTGGCTAGAAAGCCTCCCTAAAAAAGTATGTCTTTAGTTGATTTTTGAAATCATCCACGGAGTCGAGCATGCGCAGAGTGTGTGGAAGTTCATTCCAAAGGCGAGGAGCTGCCGCTTTAAACGATCAATCTCCTCGAGTAGAGCTTTCTATTCAACGAGGCAAGAAATTTTGGTAAAAATTGGCAGAGACCTGTATCGACCTCAATTCAGACATACACACAGGCAGCAGAGTGTGTGCTAACAATGCAGGATTTCCTTTCAATGTCATGTTTAAATGCCATTTAAACCACAAAAATCATGTTTTTTGTTTTTAGTACAGAAAACAAACTGGCATGTTTTTATTTGAGCCACAGACTCTTGGAAATGTCACAGTCTGGCATCTCCAAATGGGTTTTTGGGTTTGATTGCGTTGTTTTGAGCTAATTATTGTAGATTTTGTATTTGTATTTTTTTTTTTTTTTTTTATTGAGAAATTGTGTTCAATTGTTAAAGAAGAAATTGGTTAAATTTTAGTTAGTTTAGCTTTCCTATCTGTGTGTATCCCTGTCTTGTCAATATGTGTTAGTGAAAGTGATACTGTCTGTCTCACGCAGTTGTGCCTTATCTCCTGATTGCTTTCTGTCACTTCTTAAAGGGAACCCATGCTACTAAAATGTTATGGCAGTTCTATTTGGTCGATGTTTGTGCCAGCTATAAAAAAGTGTGTTAAAATTACTCTTACAATTACTCATACCTTAGTTTGTATAAATTGCATATTTGTGCTGTTCCACAAGTTATTTCCTACTACTTCCTTCTCTTCTTCTCACATAGAATGCGGTTGAGACTCACATGACTCTTTGTTTTTTTTCAACTGAAAATTATACCCAAAAGTGAAACAATGGAGCATTTTTACATAATCATAACTCCTGTGTGTAAACAAAGCCAACGCGCTGGCTCGGAACCACTCACAACCACCAAATGTCATTACCCACAATGCACTAATAAAACAATGGCTGCACTCGGAGATTAGAATATGCGTTTTAATGACAAGATTACAATTACATTCAAAGTAACGTACAACACTAGCAGTTAGGGTCAAGGTACTTGCTCAACATTCTACAGCGATGGCCCAGCTTGGATTCGAACCAGGGACCCTCCGATTACAAACCGTTATGCCACCACCACCCTGAAGAACACATTCTGCTATAAGAAAAATATTAAAGCTGATGTCTGGAGAAAAATACCTGACTAGTCATTTACTGTGGTCTATGGCCAGTGGTCATTCATATACATGAATGTATATACAGTAAGTCCTGCCTTTGTCCTCTAGACCCCTATATAAGCCAGTAGGCTTCGACTTCCTGTAGCAGATACTGTCAATCAAAGTGAATGGTCGCATATGCGAGTATAGTTTCAATGTGTGCGAGTGAAAATTTTATCTGGTCGCATCTGTGCGAGTTCGTATGGTGACCTTATTTTGGACGGAGCAGCTGAGCGCCTCGTCACGTCCCACAAAGTGCACCTCTCTCTCTCGCTCTGCGCTGCGGGTGAGCCGAGGAGACGGTGCGCGGTCAGGGAACTTGGCTGCGGCTAATGCAATGGTGAATGTACCGAGTATAAACTCTAATGTGCTCCCTTGGAGTCCGCGCTCACGGGCAGAAGTAAAAAGGAAGAACGTGCTGAGCTCAGTGATAGAGTGTACACGCTCATCAGAATCAGCATGGAGGGACCAGAACTGATGGACTATGATGTCAGGCCAGATGTTCAGCTGTGGTTCTCCCAGGGCAGAGGTCTGCAACCTGTGGCTCTGGGGCCTAATGTGGCCCTTTGACTCTTTTGCAATGGCTCCCAATAACTTAAAAAAAACTTTTGAAATAAAGTTATTTTTCACAGAGACTATTAATGATTAATGACAAATAAAATCAAAATATAACAATGTGTTAACTTAAAATAAATCACATTGTGCAATGACTCTTCCTACTTCACCTCCTGTAACATCTACAGACCATCAACTTTCCTGCACCTGTGACTAACCTTAAGTTTTGAATCCCTGGTAAAATAACTAAACCAACAAAAACACTATTCTGGAAAAAAATTTAATTGTGTGGGAACAGATTAATTTAACCACCAATGTGCAGGTTAAATATGCTTTATGTGTGGCAAGAAATGAGTTGACCACATGATCATGTGTTATCAAACTCACTTTTTGTAGCCTTTCAAATGCATTAACAAAAAAAAATCCTCTATATAACATTGTGTTCATGTAAACTGAGATGCGTAAGAATTTGAAGATGCAAGATACTGTTTTATTTCTTGATGTCAATTTATTTTATTTTATTTTAAACTGTTTTTAAGTTTCCATTTACATGATTAATTTAAATCAAACATTATTCTATAGAATTTTAACTGTATAGAATTTAATTCATTTTATTGTCTTCATATGCAAGGTATTTTTGGCTCCAGGAGGACTTTAATCCAGGTGAAATGAGGTTAAATGGTTCCTTGTAGAGTAAAGGTTGCAGACCCCTAACCAGGGGAAGAGGGTTAGGAGACCCCACTATAAGAGCTGGACTCTCTGGATTTTATTCCATGGGGTGAAGCAATGCAGATGTTAAGTTATGCCACTGTTAAGTTCATTCAAGTACAGCCTTTCTGCAAAATAAACAAAACAGAATACATGTAACCTGTTGTTACTTTGCTGTTATAAAAATGTTACGTAGAGGCGTGGCAACTGGTAGATTGGCAGAGGCAGGGGAGGAAGTGTAGCAGTTTAGGGCAGGACATAGAGACGTTTCTCAGAAACTCCGGATATCAGCTTTAATGCATTTTTGTCCTCACAGCTGAGAGACCCTTTAAAGCTGATGAAATCTGAGAAATCTATGTTTATGTATGATTCTTTTGAAATGCAAAAGAAATACCTAACTAGTCTAGTCCCTCCTATGTCCTATAAACCCCTATATAAATGCAAACGATTGCAGAGTTCACCCAGCTTCCACAATAGGCTTCCACTTTGTGTTTTTGAGACTGTCAATCAAAATTAATGCAGAATTGTGCACGGAAACAACGCCGCGCATCACAACAGCAAACAGGTAAAAAGGATTTTGGCTCTTACCTGACCCATAAACCTATGTCAATGCGACCCAATGCCACCTTGTTATGTTCCTCAATGCGTGTGCAGAAAAGTAGAGGCAGGGCTTCTGGTAGTTTGCAGAGGCAGCGGGAGGAAGTGAGGCTGTTAAGGGCGGTACATCGAGACGTCCTCTCAGAAACTCCAGATATCAGCTTTAAGGTGTTTGACCACTGAGGAAGTGCCGTGTCATTGTTTAGTCTAAGCTAATTCTGTTCCCGTTCCCACAGTTTTCCTTTATTTCAGTTTATTGGTCATTATTAAGTAACTTTTTTCAATAGACTAAATTTGATTTGCACTTTGCATGTTTATTTTTAGATTTGAGATTTTAGTTTTTAAATAGGGTTAGTACGTCAGCCTAAAAACTATGAACTATCAAACAAGGGTTGTTCTAGCTCTACTAAAGAAACACTCACTTAGATGATTGAATATGAGAAGAACAAAATAAGCATATTAATATTTCATCTTGGGCAGTGGTGATGTAACGGTTAAGAAAGTGGGCTTTTAATCAGACGGTTAATGGTTCAAATCCAACCTGGGCCATCACTGGGTCACTGACTTTAAGCAAGCCCCTTAACCCTGAATGCTTGTGTTTTACGTAGCTTTTGAAGTGTCTACTAAATGAAATTGTGATCTTTACAAAAAAACATTTACGTCATTAACAACTAACACAGTATGAAAACCAAACACATTGTTTTTAGATCAATGGAGGTCATCAAAAAGTTGTCTGATTCAGTTTCATTTATTTTTTCATTGAGTGTCTGTTTCTTGTTTTCGCGAAGACAAGTTTTATAAATTTATAAAAAAAAATAAGTTTGAATCATTAAAACTGTTTTCAAATTAGTCTGAAAACTTTTATTAAAAGAAATTAAACAGCTTCATCTTACCCAAATTATTCATTTCACATTTTTACCAACAGCTTTCTTTGGGGTTTTTCAATCAAACACTATTAGCTCCACTTTGATCATGATTAGTTTTATGTTCTCTGCTGTTAGATAGTCAGGGAGACAAAGCTGTCCAACATCACTGCAAACTTCATCTTGCTTTGGGTGTGAATTAGGTTGCCTTTCCTTGATTTTGACTTACATTTTGGTAGATTTCACAATTCAACAGTTGTCACAAAGTTCAAGTTCAATCTTTCACTAAATTTCCAAAGCTTTATAAAGATTGCTAAAGGATTGTTTGTCAGTAGGCTTCTTTAAAGAAAACTCATAATCACTCACCGTATTTTGCAGCGCATAGGACGCTATTTTTTTTTCATTTAAAGTTGAAGGTCCGGCCATTGTGGCGGTGCGCTTTATGTGTGGACTTTTCAGTCAGTCACACACGAGTCCAGTGAAAGCAGCAGTCGGGAAGCAGAATATTACTGACAGTCCCCCCTACAGCAGAATGAATGAACTGTTACAGTCACTGAACATCACGGTGTACTGAACATCTAGAAACAAGCCTTGGATAATGTAGGGAAAGTTAAGCTTTCATAACTCATGACAGAGGCGTCATGACACTGCTGTCAATTGAGCAGGCGTTTGCCACAGCAACGTCAAGTGAGCCGGTGTTTGTTTTTTTCTGCGCATATTATAGCACTTTTACGGTAACCTTCAAAATAAAACCCATATAGATAGATAGATAATTGATTATTGTCAAACTATGAACAGACAACAGAATGAAATGCTCTATTCCCTGTTTTAAAATGTACATAGACTCAATGTCTTGATAGGTTTGCAGATAACATTGAGTATCATTATAAAAATGGAATAATTTTACTGTATAAATTTGGAATAAAAAATGGTCAAACTTGGGAGAACACAATGAAATTGTATTTTCCCTGTTTTAAAATCTACATGAATTCAATATGTTGATAGGTGTTTTTGAGTGTCGTTATAAATATGGGAGAATTTTACTGCATAAATCTTGAGTAAAATATAATCAAACTATGAACAAACTGAATAAAATTGTATTTTCCCTGTTTTAAAATGTCCATAAATTCAATGCCTTGATAAGTTTGCAGATAGGTTCAGTGGATATCAATATTAGACATGGTCATTTAGTGTATTAATAAATATTGGCCAATTTTACTGTATATGTGTTGAGAGAAATATGGTCTATATGGAGAAATATTAGCTTGACTAATGTAATCGTTTTTTACCTGTTTTAAATGTTACATGAATTCAATGTCTTGATAGATTTGCAAATAATTTCAGTGGATGTTATTCCTAGACATGGTCCTTTAGTGTAATAATAAATATCAGACAATTTCACTCGAGTAAAAAATGGCCAAACTGAGCTCAGACAAGGGAATGAAATGGTTTTTTCACTGTTTTAAAATGTAGATAAAATCATGATAGGTTTGAAAATAACTTCAGTAGATGTTAATAGTATACATTGTATTTGAGTGTCTTTATAAATATGAGACAATTGTACAATATAAATTTGGAGTAAAATAAGGTCAAAATATGAACAAAAAATTGTATTTTCCTTGTGTTAAAATGTAAATTTATTCAATGTATTGATAGGTTTGCAGAAAATTTCAGTGGATGTTAATACTAGACATGGTCCTTTAGTGTAATAAAAAATATGGGACAATTTTACTGTAAACATTTGGAGTAAAATATGATCAAACTATGAACCAACAACAGAGTCAACAGTCAAAATATGAACAAAAAAATGTATTTTCCTTGTTAAAATATACATTAATTCAATGTCTTATTAGGTTTGCTAATAATTTCAGTGGATATCAATACTAGACATGGTCCTTTAGTGTAATAATAAATATGGGACAATTTTACTGTAAAATTTGGAGTAAAATAATATCAAACTTGGCTCACATGACGTAATGCAATCGTCTTTTACCTGTTTTAAAATGTGCATGAATTCAAAGTCTTGATATATTTGCAAATAATTTCAGTGGATATCAATACTAGACATGGTCTTTTAGTGTAATAATAAATATGGGACAATTTTACTGTAACATTTTGGAGTAAAACATGGTCAAACTATGAACAAACAACAGAATGAAATGGTCTTTTCCCTCTTTTAAAATGTACATGAATTCAATGTCTTGATAGGTTTGCTAATAATTTCAGTGGATTTTAATACTAGACATGGTCCTTTAGTTTAATAATAAATATGTGACAATTTCACTGTAAAATTCTTGAGTAAAAAATGGTCAAACTTGGCTCAGACAATGGAATGAAATGGTCTTTTCCCTGTCCTAAAATATACATAAATGCAATCTCCTCCACATTTTTGAATTGGTTTTGTTTCACAACCCTCTCCAGGTTGTGGTTAACTCTATTGCTTGTACATATTTTTCTACCACATCTTTTACTTCCCTTCACCTCTCTATGAATGTGCTTGGACACAGAGCTCTGTGAACAGCCAGGCTCTTTAGCGATGACCTTTTGTGTCTTACCCTCCTTGTGCAAGTTGTCAATGGTCGTCTTTTGGACAACTGTCAGGTCAGCACCCTTCCCCATGATTGTGTAGCATACAGAACTAGACTGAGACCATTTAAAGGCCTTTGCAGGTGTTTTGAGTTAATAGAGGGTTTTTACGGCGCGCCATTTTGGAGAGAAGCAGCAGGTTTACAAACAGCACACAAACAAGCAAATCCCGAATTTTGAGAGGAAATGGTGAACTATTGCCGTGTTTTTGGCTGTACTAATCAGTCAGACCTTGAAAAACATGTGGAGTTTTATAGACTACCAAAAGTTATAACAGATCAGGGAGAACAATGTCTGTATTTTATAGTCAGTAGTTCTACATCCACTTGCCAATCCTCTACATTACTTGAAACAGTAGCAGACTTTTTCAGCAAATCCCTCTGCTTCATACAGCATCTCAATTCATTATCTATCCAAGGGGCTTTAACTGATCGAACTGAAAACTTTTTAATTGGAACATGTTTATCACAGACAACAGAAAATAATTTAATGACAGTAAATACTGCTTTAGCATGTGTACAATTCTGTACTTTTAATCAATTTCCCTTTGTCAAGTCATCTATGAAATCCTTTTCAGAAAATGTTTCATAAATTCTTTGAAATATGATCCGAAGGACAGATTTTGGGACTTTTGTTTTCATTGTTAATGCTATGATGGTCACTAAGGGTATTTGTATAGAAGTAATCTATGCAAGCTAAGGAAAGTGTTCTGTCACAATTCATTTTAATTCTTGTTGGCAAATGAATTACCTGTGATGAATTACAAACAGCTGTCAGAGAACCAATTCATATTACTATCTCCAGTAAAATATATTGCTTGACCCCTCTCTGTTACATTTTGCAGCATATTGCATATATTATTGAAATATATCTATACCTTTCACACAAAGATCACTCCTAATTTTGGCTGGAATGTTATCTTTCAGATAGAAAGCAATGCCACCCCCAAATTTGTCCCTGTCTAATCTAAATATATTATATCCTTGTAATTAGACTTCTAAATCTGTTATTGTGCTGTCTCAGTGTGTTTCAGTAATCACTATTATGTGTATATAATTTTGTAGGAAAATAACACTTGTGTCCTCACCCTTGTTTCTCAGACTACAAATGTTCAAGTGGGCTATTATTAGTCCTTTTATAGGTAGTTTTAATGACATGTAAAATAAATAATAAATAAACAGTAAACAACATAAAAATATGTCATACTGCAGGTCTCATTTAGCTACTCTGGTGTGCTGGTTTAAGAATAGATAATAAGTTTATCATGCTTTAAAAAAGCTATGTCTCCTCTTTCACGTGCTGCTCTCATCTTAGGAATCAGTTCTTTTCTTCTTAGCCTCACTAAAATGAAGACTGTGTCGTCTTCATTAAGAGATTTTTGTTCCTTTGAGGTTCTCAGCCCTCTGTAAGCAGCAGCTCTGTCTTTAAATCTGGCAAACTTTACCACAATGGGTCGTGATCGGAGTAATTTACCCACTGCGGGTTTTTCTGTACGATGAGCTTTTTCTACTTCTATTTCCCTCTGCAGCTGTAATTTCTCCACAAAGAGTTTTTTTCACCTTCTCCTCTGATTCAACCCAGGTTTCCCCTGGAGATTCTGCTATGTTCTCTATAACCAGCTTGTTTCTCCGAGACCTTCAAAGTTTTCCAATTTATCTGTCATAGCAAGCAGACTTTCACAGATTTTGTGATCAGAATCAGCTCGATCATATAAAATCTCCATGTGCGTCAGTGAAGCGTGAGCATCAGCAGTAGAAAGACAATGGTCAAACCAGGAATTAGTAATAGTGTGTCATGCCTCACTTGTGTGTGTAGCTTCCAGATGGCAGAAGCTCCTGGCTGGAGAGGATTAGATTATTATCACTACAAAAATGATACAGATGGTTAGCAAGCACTGCGCTCCTGTCTGAGATGTCAGCATTCATATCCCCGACAATAAAAAGACTTGTGAAACACTCATTTTGTTGTTTCAAAGGGATAACAATGCAGCAGTCCACACCAAGCCTAATGACATCTAGAGCTGCGTCCAGTTTCATATTCCAGAAAATCGCGACACTGCCAAGTATTCTATCCCTTTTTAGGCCCAGACTGAGGTCAGTGGTGGACTCTCCAGCACCATGAAAACTATTGTTAATCAAATTAAGTCCATTAAGATCCTTCTTTGCTAAAAGGTTTCCTCTAGGCATAAGATGTCATTAAATTGGGCTTTAAGCCTTTATTGGTCATGTATATGTTATTGTACATACATTGAAATTGGTCTTCTGCATTTTAACCCATCAATGGAAGCCATTTTGTAGCGCCTGGGAAGCAGTTCGGGGTTAAAGGCCCAGGTGATGGCCCAGGTGAGGTTTGAACTGGGAACCCTCTGAGCCCCAACACGTGAAGCGCCCGCAGTCATGTCAGTGACTCCAGGCCTACGAGGTTCATAAAAACGCCACACATATGCCCATTCTGGCCAGACCTCCAGGTCATACACGCCATCGGCGTTTTTACATTCAGTGGATACTTCACTTTTTTCTCAAGATAAGCACGCAGGACTTCAGTGTCAGGGGAGAACCTGGTAGCAAAGACTCTCACTTGTTTACTTGTAATCATTTTAAATTTTACCTGTAGTTCTGGTGCCCACAACAGTTTTGCCAGCTTTCCTTTGTCCAAACGTTGAGTTGTCAGTACGTATAGTACCATCTCTGAAGGTTTCTGTTCCCCCTTCCTCACCACCTGGCTCCATTTCGGATATGCAGCCAAGATTGTCAGTAGCCTTGGTCTTGCTGCTTGTACAGCGCTCTCCACCAATGAGATCAGCGGCCCCTGTGGCTTACCTTCTCGCTGCTCATTACCTGCAGCCTCGGTCACACCCGTTGATCTGTCAGCAGCCACTGAGCTGATGTCCTCCATAGCCAAAGTAGTCCCCGCACATTGCCACTTCACGGTGCAGTGTGGCCAGCACATCCATGATCAGCGCGTCGCTCCAAAGCACAAACCCTGTGGTTGATGCCCGCTGAGCCCCTCACTGGTTTTGGTCTGCAGGAGCAGCACATTTTTCACGATAAATACTTCAGTGTGAAGCTTCTCTACTTTTCGGAGCAGACCACAGACATTCAAATTCGTAGAAGTCACCGGAGGCAACTCATCTAGATAGTGCAATACAAATGACGGAACATTGTTGCCACACTCATTCAACACTTTGAGAGAGCTTTTGATGTCATTGAAGTCTTTCTGAGCTCCTTTGTGTGAGATGTTTTGTTGCGTGGTCGTACAAAGCTCAGTGTCTTCTTAGCTTCAACCCGATCTGAATCAAAGCTGTTGGCAGCCAGCAGGATAATTTCATCCTGACTCAATGTTCTCTGTTTCACAGCAAAGTGCAGCAGTTTGTCTTCCACTGTGATTTTGCCATCAACAGTTGAATATACTTCTGGTTTTAATCGAGCTCTAGCAAGTACTGGAGCACCTGAGAAGCACGCTGTTGGCACGTCTGCCATGTCACTTCAGCTGTCAGATCTCCACATATTCATTACATTGATCAGTAAGAAATGTATGTATTTAGACAGCCTTATCAAGAGAATATACAAGTGTTTTTTCTGTACTTTTTGTATTTGACATTGTGACATTTGCTGTTTTTGGTTCCACAAGGGTGCTTCTCTTTTTTTTTCTGCCTCACTCCATCGTCTGTGTCCTGAAAGGAATTGCAATGATGATTTAATTAATACAGAAAAGGATGAATGAGAAGGAAATATTTGATTACCCAAGTTATCTTTGCCTCTGTAATAACGTAAATGTATGTTGAGAGATGAATACAGAAATATCTTATTATATCTTAAGTCATGTTTTGACTGTTAGGCCTATTGTTGATTCCAAATGCTACATCTATTGTCTCTCCACTGCACAAAGTGTAATTCTCTACTAAATAAAAGCTGTTTTTATTGTAAGAATTGTCCTCAAAGGCATATTGTGTAAGTTTCCTTGATCTTGTGCATATTTACATTTATCAAAACCATCACACTGAGCAGAAACTATTTATTAAATACCCAAACAACACATGATGAGACATCATTTTTTTGGGTTTTTGTTATGTTTTTATCTTTAAAAAAATGATTACCTCTGGTAAATGATTTTATAATAATTAAATTAACTCACTAACTCACCTTTATCTTCACACTTTTATTTGGCAAGGCTTTTGTTAGAGGGGACACATACAGTAGATGCCTTTGCGATTCTGCTTTTAGTCTTTCCATATTTCATTTTCTACTCGATATGTCTTGGAAAAATGCAGTGAGTTCAACATCAGGGATGGGGACGAGTCTGCCTTCAGACGAGAGGTGGAACAGCTGGCTCTCTGGTGCAGTCAGAACCATCTGGAACTGAACCCACTCAAGACTGTGGAGATGACAGTGGACTTCAGGAGAAATCCCCCCCCACTCACCCCCCTTACCATTCTGAATAGCAAAGTGGCTACCGTGGACTCCTTCAGGTTCCTGGGATCCACAATCTCACAGGACCTGAAGTGGACCTCCCACATAGACACAACCAGGAAAAAGGCATAGCAGAGGATGTACTTCCTGCGTCAGCTGAGGAAGTTCAACCTGCCCCAGGAGCTGCTGATCATGTTCTACACCTCCATCATTTAGTCTGTTCTGTGCACCTCCATCACTGTCTGGTTTGGATCTACAACCTAACTAGACAGACACAGACTACAAAGGATAATCAGGACTGCAGAAAAGATCATTGGTGTTGATCTGCCCTCCATACAAGACTTATACCTGTCCAGGGTCAGGAAACGGGCAGGTAACATCACTGCAGACCCCTCACACCCTGCACACAATCTGTTTAAACTCCTCCCCTCCGGCAGACGCTACAGATCACTGTACGCCAAAACTACCCGCCATAAAAACAGTTTCTTCCCCCAGGCTGTCACTCTGATCAACTCTAAACAGTCAGAGTGTCAGACCTGTTTCTGTTACTGTGAAATAACCTGGAACTAAACATAACAACCCTGGATCAACCTGTCACTGCGAATGTTCATGGACATAATATTTTCATTTAAATGTTCACCTGCACTACTCATCAATGCACTACTGCACTGTTATCTTATTAGTATTATTGTATTTTTATTTTATTTCATTATTATTATTATTATTATTATTATTATTATTATTATTATTATTATTATTATTATCTTGTTATTTTATTTAGTTTGCACATATTAGTCTAACTACTCTTATACTTATATATTTATATTTATGTTTATACTTTATACTTATACTTTTTTCTTTATTTTTCTTTATTCTAGTTGATTGTTATTATTTAATGTTACACTATCTGAGAGAGCACAGGTCACCAAGACAAATTCCTCGTGTGTATTCATACACTCTTGGTCAATAAAGTTGATTCTGATTCTGATTCTGATCACTTTAGTGAAACAAACATGTACTCCATCATCATACTTTACATCACAACAATGATGTAATTTACCTAATAATTTGCAGAATACCTTTTGTCTTTCTCGCTCTTTGTCCTCGTATTCACGTAGTAAAGCGTTGTGCATCTTTTAATGTACCATGACAAAGTCATCATGCCTGATGAATTATATCCTTTGAAAAGTTATTTGCTTAAGATTCCACTGACTTTTTTCCATGATTCCTTGAGTTAAAGATGTTTTCTTTATAGATTTTGTCTGTGGATTAAAGCACGTCTTTACCTGTATATTAGAACTGCTGACACGTTTATACATTTTATGAAAGTTGTCATAGGCTGGTCCACTACCGTGTCGACCAATACTCCCTAAAACACGGGTCTGCAACCTTTACTCTACAAGGAGCCATTTTGTCTCATATCACCTGGATTAAAATCCTTCCGGAGACGAAAAAATACCTTTCATTGAAGACAATACAGTGTATTGAATTCTATACAGTTAAAATTATATAGAATATTGTTTGATTTGATTTAATTAATATTTATAATAAAAATGGCAATTTAAAAACAATTTAGAATAAAATGAAAATACATTAACATCAATAAATAACAATAAAACAGTATCTCGCATCTTCAAATTCTTATGCATCTCAGTTTACATGAACACATTGTTGTATAAAGAAGTTTTTTTTTTAGTTAATGTATTTGAAAGGCTACAAAAAGTAACTTGGATTTGATAACACATGATCATGTGGTTAACACATGCTAATTGATCATTTCTTGCCACACATAAAACATGCGTATTTAACCGGTACCATGGCGGTTAAATGAATCTGTTCCCACACAATTACAATCTCTATTTTCTTCCAGAATAGTGTTTTTGTTGGTTTAGTTTTCTTACCAGGGATTTAAAACTTAAGGTTAGCCACAGGTGCAAGGAAAATGGAAACGTGATTTAAATTACAAATTGTTATGGCCAAATGCGTATGTTTTTGAAGTAAAGTTTAGATTCTTGGCCTCATTTTCCCACTTCGCAGTCGGGCCCTGCCAGGCTCGGGCTTAATTTTTCACTTTTCTTGAAATTTTTTTTTATCTCTATTACATTAATATTATTTTCTAACAAACACAAAATGGCTGAAAAGGCATCATGGCTACGTGCAGCTTTCTCTGCCAATGTGTGTCATTGTTTACATGTGTTCTGAGTGTTGATTGGCTGGGAGGCTGGGAGTGAACAATTCTGTTCCCATGGTAGTGTGAATGAATGACGATGTAAGACGGTGTGTTTGATTGTTTATTTTTGGCGTGTTACTACAACCTCCATTAAAGCCTGTAAAACTGTGATAATGGCTCGAGTCACGTCATTACAATACCGTTTGGGCTGCACATAGAATAATATAACTAGACACACTCACCTGCACAGAACAAACGATAATCATTGGGGAGCCGTGTCATATACAGAGCGGCTGCCACAGGCTGCTCCGTGTTGCTGGAGACAGAGGCTGCAGAGTGCAGAGCCCCTCCCCCCACTAGCAGAGCATGAAGGAAGCTCTTCAACCCTAATGGCAAGTTTTAAACTTTCAAAAGCATCTTTTAACTCTTTAAAGGTCCTATATCATGCAAATCAACTTTTTTGAGCTTTTAACCTTGTTACATTGTTAATTCCTTATCAAAAACACCCCCAAAGTCTTACTAAACAAGCGATTCAAATGCTAGTGACACCACTAAAATTCTCAACCGTCCCTTCCAGGAAGTACCTGTTGTCGAGGTTCCGTCGAATCCACAGTGAACACTGCAGTGTAGGCACCCAGGGAGCAGACAACGTATCGCCTTTGACTTGATCTGACGTGTTTGTGACCCAATGCGCCGCAACGGTTGAGCTGATAAACAAATGATTGTCATCTTAAATGCACTATCCCTGTATTTAATAAAGATGAGGAGGAGAAGAAAGTGAATTAGCAGCTTAAAACTCAAGTGAGTGTTTGAAGCTGCTGACTGCTACTGCTGCTGGATGAACACAGTGCGGAGACGGAATCACACAAAAAAGCCGCTTCAATAGCCATGTGTTTTACTGTAATTTGCAGTTTTTTGGTTGAAAACAATAACAGTGTGTGGATAGCAAGAGAACATTTCTTTGATGATCACTGATCTGTCTCAGAGTAAGTCATGCAGGAGCCTCGCAGGCAAGTCAATGTATAGACACGTTTACTTGAATATGCATAAGCAGGCAGTAAACAGCCCGTTGGTCAGAAAGTCACTTTTTAGAGGCTAAAACTCTGGAAAACAGGCGAGTTTGGAAAAATAAATCTGAAACACTATGTTTTTGGAGTTCTTCAAACAAATTGAGATGGGTGAAAAATGCATGATATGGGACCATTAACTTTGCTTTGTTCCGTGGTTCCACGTGTTGTCGCAGTTGTATTTAACGAGCAGCTGGCTGGAGGTTTGGTGTGTGAGTGTGCGTGTGTGTGTTTCTCTCCCTCCCTCTCTGCTTCTCACTTAGTGAGATGAGAGAGCTGCACTGAGAAGTTTTTAAACCTTTTGAAGTTTACTACTTCAGAGCTGCCGAGCCTCACTCTTTGAGAGTCACGCAATTTGACGCATTCTCACACCACACTTGCCATTTCTCACGCTTATATTTCCCCATTCAATACACAATTTATTTTTTTCATGATAATGAACTTTGGTCCTCGTGGCTTGCCGTAGCTCCATCAACTCTGATTGACTGACCGAGATAACCAATCCCAAACTGCATCATACAATAATGAACCAATCAGAAGCAACGTAAGGTGGGTCTTGATGAGCCGTCTCTAACTGACACCTCACACGACATGCATCGACTTGTCGACATGCTTTCAGAAAGAAAGTTTCTAGAGACGTGACGCCGTCTGAGATGGTATGTAACTCCACAATTTTGTTCACTGTTTATAATCCTGTGTGTGTGTTTTAGTGTTAGTTTTCTTGTCTAAAAAACAATTTTTTTGTGTCTCTCTCTCTCTCTCTCACTCACGTTTGTATAAGGGTGTGCGACCTGACGTTATTTACAACATGACGATCTCCCAAATCGCAGAGATTGTTGAACCGTCTGTCGTTCACATTATAACCCTTGCGGTGCCGTGCCTGCGTCATATGTCTGTGGTCCATACACAGGATTTTCAAAGGTTTTTTCCTCTGCCAAATCACACCATTTGCTAGTCAGCATGTCAACATTACAGACACCCCCCCTCAGTGTTCGGACATACAGTCAGCTGTGTTAGCGACTGTCTGTCAGAGGCTCAGTGCAGATGTCTGTCTGTCCTGTAAAACTTTATTAGTTCTGAGTGTTGAAGCACTAACTAACTAACTCTCTATCGCTCCTCAGCAGAGGACTACTGCAGCTAACGGGGCTGTTTCTGCATTCTTAAAGAGACAGTGTCCTGAATGTGATTTACTTTGAAAACTACTTTGATACAAAATGTTGTTATTGTGCTGCTAGTGATTAATAAAAGGGTCTTTGCGGCTCCACTGACATTGACCCATTTTTGTTTTTCTTGTAAAACTATTGATAAATAAATAAATGGTTTATATCGCCTATTGCCATTTTGAGAAAAAATATAGAGATATGAATATTGGTCTATATTACCCAGGCCTAATGTAACCAAAGCAGTAACGTTTTATCTTGTAAAGGATATGATTGTCTAAACTGTGTGAAAAAGGCGTTCAAACACTGCTTTAAGTAGGATTTTATTAATATGAGTGTGTTACCTCAATAACAAATAGAAATCACTAGACTGATATGCTGCCTTGTTATGTAGCAAGTGATGCTAATGCTACACTACTTTAGTTAAACAAAGTAAAACAACTGTGTGACTAAAAGAACATGTCATCGCTTTTGTTTGATATTAATTGTACATGGAACCAGTTTGATAAATTGCTTACATACAATTTAAAAAATATTTGAAAATTACCTTGTCTTTAATGATCTTTTATTCCTTTTTTCCATTTAGGGCGATGATTTTAAGTAAGTGAATTGGTTTGTTTTATTGGTAAATAACTTTAAAATAGTCTAAATGATTTGAATGAAAAAAGTCGTATTATGATTGTGATTTTACAAAAAAAATGTGATGTGATTTTTTTTTTCCCCCATATCGCCCACTTCTACGTGTGTGTATGTCTGTGCTAGACATTAACTTAAATTAATTAATTAAAAATTAATTAAAAACACTGCTAGTATCTGAATTGCACTTATATCAGCAGGTTATATCAGCATAAATACATAGTAAATGAAACAAATGCCTTGTCTAATCAAATGTTAATTTTAACTGTTCTTATTTTATTATTTTTGTCTGTAATAGTATCATTCTATGGACCTAGAGTCTGCTGCTAAGACATTCATTCAATCAAAAATCACTTGATGTTTTAATGTTTTTTACATGATTAGCTTTTTAATGACCTCCTTTCTGTTGCAGACAAGGAGAGCTGAGGTAAAGGTAGCACTGCCTTGGACCTCAGTGTTTTAAGTGGGAGCCCCCTGCCTCTGTCATCAAGGCATCAAAATCTGAGACAATCACCTACAACATGAGACATGTCCCCAGCGAAATGATGGAGAGTTGGTTGAAATGAAATATTGACAAATAGATGTATTTTGTCAAAATTCCTGTTAGTTTTCATTTCTAATTTCTGGTTAATTAAAACTAGCATTAGGAGGCCACAGTGTAGGGAGAGCTGCTAGCATGGACATCAGGACATCAGTCTTTAGGTATAAATCAACATTAAAACAGGCCAAAGCCATGTTAACCAAGGCCAAATCTTTTTTCGCCAGAACACATCAGGTCGCTTAAGTCTCACTCTTGTCATTTTGTGAAACTTGGCAGCCCTGCTACTTGTTTGAATATTTATTCCTGTTAATTTTGATGCAATTTACAACAGAAATTTGAACAGCTTGTTACATGTTTTTTGTATACTGATTACGTAACACTGTTACTTGTCATCAGTTCCTCCCCGAGCCTGCTAATACGTAGCAACTGCAAGCAGGAATCGTGTGAACAGGTATCAACTAGTCAGCCTGGACAGAAAGACCCACCCACCGCTCTTGCTGTGGGTGGGTCATTACTTTTACATTGCTTTTACTGACCGCTTCAGCATGAAGTTAAAGCAATGTCAAAATGCAAATGGAAAAGACAAAGACAAAACAGAAAAAGCAATGATAAAATGGAAAAAACAGAAAAAGTAATAACAAAATGGCAAAAGAATATACTATATTTGTATATTTTTTCATTATTGATTCTCTTATTATTTCCACATTTTTATTATTGATTCTCTTTTTATTTACAAATTTGTATTATTAATTCGCTTTATATTTCCACATGCATTTCCTTTTATTTTGGCACTCCTGTGATTCCATAATATAGCACGTGGTGAAAATATCAGCGTTTATAATGCCGTGTTGATGGAGAAGTGTGCATGTTTCGCTTTGAGCACAGTCGCTGCGCACAGTCATGGAGACGAGGAGGAAGTGGACTCCATGAGTTAAAGGAAGTTTGGGGTCATGGTAATAATTTTAAATAACCATGAAATATTAACTTAAATAATTTTAGTGGTACAAAATTTTTTTTAATATTGACTTTTTTTTAAACCAAAACAAACTGCCACACAGTGGCACAGTGTACAGGATAAACCGGTACACCGCGAGGGAGCCATAATCTCAAAATAAAATTAAAATTAACGTTTTGCAACACCAAATTACTCCAAAATAACGGACGCACACACTTGGGGTATGTGGAAGCTGTTGACAAAGTTTCAGGTCGAACAGACACCGCCTCAGGGAGAAATTTGCTCCAAAAACACACACACTGACACATGCAAAACTTCCTTGATTTATTAGAGAGATTACAGCAAATTGACGTCTTCCTCAGAAATTGTTTCTACATCAATGTCAACAGTCCCTATTTACTGCATTAACAGCTGCAGGTTGTTCAAATGTTTTTCAACCTTGTTTCCTGTGCAAGGACTGGAAAACAGTACTATGACACTCAGAACAACCACATCCAATTCCTGAAATGAGGTTGAACATGCAAGTAGGCCCTTCACATGCATTGCCAGCCTGTAATTTTCACTTTCACTTTATTAGTTTGTCCCTTGAAGGGCAATTTGATTTGCAACAGACAAGATATGTTGTTCACAGAGCACAAAGGTAGGGGAAACAGACCATTGCCTAATAATAATTAAAATAAATAAATTGATGCACTCAAGCAGCAGTTTATCCTGGTTACTTCCTTCTCTCCTCTGTGTTTAAAGTCTTGATGGAGAGCATCACAAAGGAGAACTTCTTTTTGTTTTAGTGGCTAGGGGAACAGCTAGTCGGGTGACACAGGGGAGCAGTCTGTAATCTGGGTAGAGAGGATGACTTCTGTCCATACTAATGGACTTGGTTTTCTTCAGTATCTGACTTCTAAAAATCTCATCCAGACTCCAGAATTTGACCCCTGCCACTTTAGATGCAGTGCGTATAATTCTCCCTAGGGAGTTCTTGTCCCTGGTGGCCAGGTTACCAAACCAGCAAAGAAAAGAGAAGGAAAGGATGGATTCAATAAAAGCTATAAAACATTTTCAATAGGCTTCTGTCTATATTGAATTTGGTGAGCTTCCTCAGACAAAAGATAAGCTACTGGCCAATCTTGCAGATCATTTCACAGTTCATATCAAATTTTAGTTTGTTGTCAATTATTGTGCCAAGATATGTGTACCTCCTTTGTTTTAGTGACATTAACTTGGAGGAAGGCTTCTGCGCACCAGGATATAAAATCATCAACAACCTGTACATGACCGACTTCATCATTACCGAGCAGGCTAACGATGACAGAATCGTCAGCCTGCTTAATAATGAATCTGTCTGTTTGGTGGTTAAAACAATCATATGTATACAAGATGTATAACAGGGCAGACAAAACACAGCCTTGAGGTGAACCTGTGGAGGAGGTTAAAGGACTGGACAATGTTCTGTTTCCTCAGACTTGCTGTGATCTGTTTGTTAGGAAGCTCAGAATCCAACCGATAAGATACGTATCCAGACCAAAAGAATAAAACAGTTTGTCAGCTAGAAGATGAAGCTGGAGAAGATGAGGCTGGATAAAAGCCGACGAGAAGTCAACAAAGTGAAGTCTGGCACGGTTCTTAGTACCTTCAAGGTGTTTGTATACAAGATTTAGTAATGAAGCTGTGTACGCCTCTATTACCCCTATAGTCAAACTGAAGAGAGTTTAGTAGATTCTCAGGTTTTGATAGTATTTCTGCTTTGACCAACTTTTCAAATTGCTTCATCACCATTGAAGTTAAACCCACCGGTCGAAATTCATTAAGTGTGATGGGTTTGTTAGTTTTAAAAACAGGCACAACAATGGATCACTTCCATGAGGATAGAACCTTCTGCTGGAGTAAAGACATGTTCAAAATGTAGTTAAAAATAGAGTTTACAGTTTACCACCTATATGACCAGGGCCATACGAGGTAGTTTTTTATGTTGGTATGTTTTCCACTAAAATCACAGGTGTCAAATCTAACAAAAAATGTATTAAGGCTCTGAGCCAACTCTGAATTAAAACAATTAAGCTGAACTTTTTTCCTGCTGTCATCTTTGGCCTCAGTATTCACTTTCATGCGGTCCCAAGCAGAGCCTAGATTGTTTGATTTGAGCTGATACTCAATTTTTTCTTTGTATTGCTTTTTACAAGCCCTAATTTCACATTTGATTTCCTTAATAGTCTTAGTAACCCCTGGCTTATTATTGGGATAGGTTTTCACAGGTATGACCGTGTTTTCACAGCATGAGATCCATCAACATCAACAGTTAACTCGTCGATGTCCTTAGATGAGTTCTTGAACCTTTCCCAGTCTGTTGCATCCATGCAGCCCTGCACAGTGAGACACACCTCCTCATCCCAGACTTTCACTCTGCGATTCTGCACTTTACGGTAGACAGGGAAGAGATGGATGCAGTTATGATCTGAGAAGCCCAAGGGTAGGAGGGGGATGGATTTGTACGCAGCTTTAATGTTGCCATAACAGAGATCGAGGGTTTTGTTGTGTCTGGTGGGGCATGTAATATATTGATGGAAGTCTCTCAGTGTGGTTTTCAGGGTACAGTGGTTCATGTCATCGAGGATGATGTGTGGAGCGTCAGGGGAGATTGATTGCAGCTTCTGAGTTACTTGAAGGAAAAGCTCACAGGTGTTACTTTCATTAGCCCTCGGGTGTATATACACAAGAGAAATTCCCGAGGCAGATAGGGAGGGCGCAGGGAAACAAAGAGTGCTTCTACATCAGCAGTACAGAGTTTATCCCGGACAGTGACAGATTTACATCAACGCTGATTAATCATCCATTATCCATGACCAGGTCTCTGTCTGTGTCCCTGTCAGACAACCAGGTCTCAGTGAAGGCTAGGATGCAGGCATCCCGGAAGTCGTGGCTGTAACGAGCTTGGGCATGGAGCTCGTCGGTTTTATTCCGCAGGGACTGGACGCTAGAGAGCATTATAGAAGGTAGAGGGATCCGGGAAAGTCGCTGATTTTTCAGCCTCAGATGAGTGCCACTTCTTCTGCCTTGTTTCCTGGTCCTACGAGCTTGGCCACTGGGATCTCCTCGGGAGTTGGGCATCTGGAACCAGTCGAAGTGTACCAGTTTGAGGTCGGCTGGAGGGTCACGGGTGTTCCACTGTAAAAGCTGTTCTCTTCCATACTGGATTCGAGAAGGGAAATCAGGAGACAGAAGGGTGTGTCCGAGGGACCAGGCTAGGTGGAGCATTAGCCATGTCAGAAATCCGGCATTAAAATCCATAATCACACTTTAAAAAAAAAAGAGTACCTTGTTGATCCGACCTCGCAGAGAGGTACTAGGCTCACCTGGTGCGGAGGGGAGTCAAAAGTCTTGTTGATGGGCAACTATATGCCCGCAAGTTGCTGTTAGCATTTAGCCGAGCGGTTTGTTTTTAGCATTTAGCTTTTTTGGGGGGCACTGTGGAAAATAAAGCACATTAAGCCAACATTTTAGTTTTTTGATAACATGTCCATTAGCATATACACAATTAATGGAGACCTTGAAACATAAATTAAAGACAGTGATATTTGTGACCAAATGACCTATAAGGTTGGAATTGTCTTCAATTTCAACTTTCAATAGCCTGTGCAGGTGAAAAGTGGGCCTGTTCTTGAAGATCCTTTAATTTTGACATTATGGCGCTTTAATTCAAAGCAGCATTAGGGTTGGACTGACTTGATTCCCTTATGAAATTATATTTGTCCATTGCAGTCCTTGAAACTGTCTTCCAATTTGAGATTGTTCCAAAACCTCCCATTCCTTCTAAGCAGTAAAAAAAAATCATGGCTTTGGAGAGAAGGGCTTTTTGAAAAACACAGGCACGTCTTCCTCAGTTGTGTCGATTGACTCTGAAAGTGATAGTGTTTTTCTATATCCTACAAGGACAAGGAAGGGCAAAGTTATTTCCCTGAGGGCCATATTGAGTTAGATAAGGAGGCAAAGGGCCACATATTGGACAAAGTAATTGAATTCTAGCATTTAAAAGTGAAACCAGCATTCCATTACGACTTTACTCATAATGCTCATGTACAATTTGAACTTAGACTTTCACACCAGCTGTTTTTGTATCAAGTGCAAGGTAACATATTAGAGACTCCATGATGTATGCATGGACAAAACAAATGCTCTGCAATGAGCTTAAATAATGAAGCATGAAAACTTACAAGTGGGGTGGAGACAACATGATCTTTGTCTTTGTTTACAGATATATGCAGAGTAAAGTAGATCCTGGTAGCTGTGGTGGTGAAGGGAAGCCGGGATTGGATGAGCAGAGGCAGGCTAGAGGTGATGAGTGGTGGGAAAAGTACAGACACCGGTTCCACATATATGCTTGTGAGCTTGTGAGAGAGACCGCTGGTAATACCACTCAGGAAGACGAATGAACTGGTGCTGATGAGGAGTCACAGCAGGGCTTAAATCCTGCTGCAGGTCATCAGCGCTGATTCCAGATAGGTGTGTAGCTCTCCCGCAGGCTCCTTGCAGTAGCCCCGCCCCAGATCCTCACAGATTGTAAGTAAACGGTTGATGAATTCCTTTTCAAGAAAAGATGTAGATTTGGCTACAGCTTATTCCCTTACATTTGTCAACAGGGCTTCATTATGGGCATCATCATTCCCCTATGACTTCACTCATAATGCTCATGTACAATTTTAAACTGGAGATCTTAGACTTACACACCAGCTGTTTTTGTATCAAGTGCAAGGTAACAATAATGCTAGACACTCCATGATGTATGCATGGACAAATGACTGCTCTGACAATGAGCTTAAATAATGAAGCATGAAAATTTACAAGTGAGGTGGAGACAACAGGACTCTTAGTGAGATCTTTGTCTTTCTGTACATGGCTATCCTGAGGATGTTGTGGGAAAAAAAACCTTCATATTATTTAATAAATCCAGTCTTGGCTTTTTGTCTAATTGTGTTTGTTTGTTAGAGGAAATGTGGTTTGGTTTGTAGTATGTTGGTTCATTTACTCTGGGATTATTGCTGTTATTCTGTTATTGTAATGCATTCATTGAAGCCTTTGTCACATAGGCTTTTGGAAAAGCATAGATGTGTGTAATTTAGATTTGTACATATATATAGTAAAATTGCCTTCAAGTGTTCCAAGTATGCCTTCCTGATTTTTAGTTGATTTATGGTGGTGTTTGGAACTTGAAGGTCTTTGTAGATGTCTCCCCAAAGTCCACTGGCTTCTTATACACTGCAGTCCTCTATTGACACACCTGTTTTTTTTTAATGTCAGTTATATTTTTCACAGTTCTACGTGACTAGAATGAAAGAGAACATTTCGCAGTTATTGAGATTCAATAAATGTAACATGAAAACTTATTTCAAGGTGAAAGGTAAGCAGGCGAGGACTCTGTTAGATATTTGCTTAAACTTGTACTTGTTTAAAAAATAATAACGTTTTCTATTATATTAACAAGGTTATTTTCTCTTTTGATAATGGTCTAATTTCCTGCTCTTTATTTGTTAACATAAACATAATTGGTGGTTTTGTTTGTTTCTAATGCTATAAGCCTGGGAGAAAAAAAAGTGTTATGGCCTACCTCCTATTTTGAATATTAAAGTGCCTACTGGGCTTTCTATTCTACATCTGTCTCTTGAGCTGTGGTTTTGGGTACGTATTGTCTATTTACAAATTTCAATATCAATGACTTGTCTGTTAATGGTGTTTTCACTATAATCTTTAAAGGATGTTTTCTCAAAATGAGGTTTCCGTACACTGTGGAGGAGATAAATCCACTTCAGTAACACCTACATAAATGATTCATTACGGAGTTCTTCCAATCTATATTTTGCGTTTGATTAGGGAGGAGTTCTGTTAATATATTTTGAATAGCCTGATATTTTCTACATTTTATATCAAAAACATGATGAACATAGATTTTTGGATCACTCTAAATAGTATTTACTAATGCATGGAATGATATAGAAATATAGCCGCAGCCCCTTCTTTAATTTTGTCTTTCTGTATTGTGTCAACGTAATGAAACAATCATTTTTATCTAATCTAATCCAATTTTCAAATTTTGTGTTTTGTAATATATGCAAATTATGGTACATTTTATGAAGAAAAAGGCCTAATTAGCATAATAGAAAGCTTGGAATACATTTTTTTCTTTGGTATGATCAATCAACTGGAGAAGTTTTATAGTGATAGCTATTAATTAAAAATTCTATTCAACTCAGTTTACTTAGAGGGTTGGGCACAACTTTGGCCTTTAATCTTGAAAAAAATTACATTCCACTCCATCTACGGCAGTAGACTTTTAGTATATGATCCAGGAGGGTATTAGAACCAATAAAAACTATGAGATAGTTCTTTAGATTTTTTTTTTTTTTGTTTTTTTTCCATGGGGGCTACAACTCCAAAATAGACATACACCAAAAACAGGGTTTGTGTAGCTTTGAACAAATAAGTAACGGAAAATGCAGTTACAGAACCGCTTTAAAACTAACCTCAATTATCGCCATAGAACCCATGAACAAGCAAAAACAAATGTAGTTTATTTATCAGTGGTTCTCAAACGTTTTTAGCTCAAGTACCTCTTTCTCTCATTTCTGAATCCAAGTACCCCCTTATGTCCAACTACCACATTTTGCTTAGAATACTGTAAAAAAAACAACTATAGATTGGAGCATAATAATGGAATGAATGAGTGATAACCAACATTTTAAAGAATCTCATTTTGTAAATAAAAGAAACAGTATTTAGTGCCTCGTGAATTGATTTATTTCTATAGTTTTTATTGTTTATGATCATCTCCTGCCTGATGTGGGACCAGTGTCCTTGTTTTTTCAGTTCATGTTCTAATCAAGATCATTTCTATCATCATTTCTGTGTCAATTTGTGTATTTTGTTTTTGTTCGTGGTTGGTATTATTTAAATTATTGTTGATGCAAAATGATTATATTTATAAATGTTTTTCATTCATGTGAACATTGCTCTAAGCTTGACTTGCTTGTTACACTTTGCGTCTCGCATTGGGTTTTTCTTCTACTAGCTGTTAGAAGATCAGCAATAATCAGCATTGCTTTCTGCTGTTCACACTCAAAACCACTCAAACCCCAAAGCCCTTTGTACTGTGTTTTGAAACTGTAACCCTCAATTTACCCTGTTTGTAAATAGGGAAAGAACAATTAATCAGTTTCTCCTCTGTCTGAAAGAAGACACAATCAACTCCTCATCTGTCTGAAGTAAAACATAGTGTGACTCTGATATCTTGTCTACGCCCCCCCTCTCTCTCTCTCTCTCTCTCTCTCTCTCTCTCTCTCTCTTTCTCTAAAAGATGAAGTCAACTTATCATTCTTTGCACCTCTGTGATGTGACTTTGTGCTTTGAAGCCAGGGATGTCCCAATCAGGTTTTTTTTGCCTCCGAGTCCTTTGATTTTGAGAATTGGCCAATACTAAGTCCCGATCCGATACTTCTATAATACATTAAAAAGATAAAGAAGAGCAAAAAACAGATCCAGGATGTCCCTTATTTATTTTATTCACCTTATTTTAACATTCAACCCTAAACAGAGCACTTCTGTGACGTAGCTTGATCAATCAAGCAATAAATTAAAAGAAAATTCACATTAGACTTTCGTACAAGATTAAATAATATTAAATAAAAATGTTTAATACAAAAATGAATATTGCCTCATCTTAAAATACCCAACAGGCATGTTAACAAATAAGAAAATAAAAGTGCCACAGTGCTGTAAAGTAAGGCTTTTAGGAACTGCACTCTTAATGTTTACTCTCCTCACTTAGTTTTGAAATGTATGTTTTTCTTGATGAAAAGTATGACAACTTAATTTTGTTGGCATTGCAGGTGCAGAGCATGTAAAGTATTAGTTGCTTACTAAATAAAATGTGTGCGGTCAGCAGATAGAGGTTGATTTAGAACAGGGGTTCTCATCTGGTCTCACCCTGGGACCCACATTTTTTTTTTTTTTTTTTTTTTTTTTTAGAATTCAACCAATTAAATAAAAATTTTCAAAAACAGCTGTTTAAAACATACACATATATATGTATGTATGTATGTATATACATAAAATGTTTTTTTAAACATAAATCTCTATATTTTTCCTTGCAACATCTTGTCAAAAGAAAAGGTTCTTTTAAAATAAAAGACAAGTCCAACATGAGAGACATTAAGTATTTGTTCATTTTTGACCAGCTGTCCACGACCCACTTAGTAAAGGTCTGCGACCCACTTTTGGGTCCCGACCCACCAGTTGAAAATCACTAATAGAACACACCTGCACGTCCTGCTGTAGGCGCTTGATATAGGAAATACTGCAGTAGATTGAATTAGGATGGTCTATTCTCACACACACACATACTCGTGCACACGCAAATCACACAAACACTGGCGTGCACGCGCACACTAGCATCAGGCTAGTTAGCAGAGAGGCTAACGGTACGTTTGGTCTCTTCCAAACAGAACAAATGTTGGAGGGATTTACCTGCTGTTGAACTCCTTTATTCACAAACGTCTGAGAACTTGGGTCTAACTCTCCACCTCCGCTCTGCATCCAACTTGTTCTGCTGACCAAACAACAAACAGGGCTCCTCCTCTTTTTGACACAAGTTCTTCTGTGTCATCATGTTCTACTAGTTGTGCAGCTTCAGAGCTTTCGTATCCATCTACACCGTAACCAGAGCGCTACCGTTTACCTTTGCAGTGCAACATTGAAAAAGATCCAGTCTGACGAGTCGTAGCGGAGCATTCCGAACGTTGTGTAATCAATATACCGGTACGGTGGTATATTAAAAATGTATATCATAACAAAAATATATACCGGTATTTGGTATGAACCGGTATACTGCCCACCCCTATAATGATAATAAATATACATATATATTTGAGTGCTGATTGAGTGATAACATCCGATTCCGATCGAGTCGGAAACCTTGTGATCGGGCCGATTTCTGATCACGTGATCGAAACAGGACATCCTCACTTGAAGCGTCAATAAATAGGAAAACTCAGAACATCTGCTTCAACAGTTTTATTTTTCCAAGACAATACTGCAAATTTCCACCACATTATTTTATCTCAGTGTGTTTTTGGTGTTGTTTGGTTGTTTTGTATGTTTTTCTGTTATGTTTGTGTAATTTGTAGCAATCTTGTGTGTTTTTCTCTTATTTAGTGTCTCTGTTGTCGTTTTATGTGTTGCTGGTAATAATAAATATTTTTCTCTCTTAGCGTGTGTTTTTGGTGTCATTGTGCATATTTTTTTGTTGGTTGTCTGTTCTTTTGATTATTCAGTATATCTTTCTCTTATTTGGTGCTTTTTTTTTTGTTTGTTGTTGTTTTCAATTCAATTCAACTTTATTTGTATAGCACAAATTACAACAAAGTCATCTCAATGCGCTTATCAAAATATAAAAGTCATAATAAGAAAGAAAAAAATTTGTGAATTGCTTGTAATATTTACTATGATTATCATTTTGAACTGAAAAATAAACATTATAAAACCCCATATTTTTAATGCTTTCATTTGTTATTTTTCCTTCTCTCTCTCTCTCGCTCTCTCTCTCTCTTTTTCTCTCTCTCTCTCTCCAGTACCCCCTGTAATGCCATTGCGTACCCTTAGGGGTACACGTACTTCAATTTCAGAAACTCTGATATTTACAATATAGTGAGTGAGTGTGTGTCAGGGTTATTATATTTCTTCAAATTTAATTTGTTGTGTTTTTTTATTTAGTTTTACAGATTTTACCTTTTTTTGTTTGTTAGTTTAACAAGTAACTAACTTTAAATGGGCATAAAAAAGGAAGTGAAAAATGAACATATATATATATATATGCACATATTCAAGATTTAAAATAATCTAATTTAATTTTTTCCTAGTTTGTTCTGGCTGCATTCCACTCTACGCAGTCGCAGAAGTGATTCTGAGCACAGATAAGCTGCGCCTAAAGTCACTCCATTGACTCGTATTGAAGAGGATTTACTACGTATGTACAAATTTTAAAGAGAGTGGACCATAAAGATTACGGTACAACTGTACACATAATCATTATCTATATAATATTAATTCTGATTATCTAAATACAGATATACAAAGAAAAGACCATTGCATTCTGTTGTTTGATCCAAGTTTGACAATATTTCACTCCAAATTGTTACAGTAAAAGTTCCCCATTTTTATAATGACACTCAAGAACAATGTGTAGTATTAAAATCCATTGAAATTATCTGAAAACCTATCATGACATTGAATCTATGTACATTTTGATACAGGGAAGAAACGATACATTATGTTAAGTTGTTAGGGTCATTAAGTTTGACCAAATTTTATTCCAAATTTATACAATAAAATTGTCCCGTATTTATAATTACACTAAAGGACCATGTCTAGTATTGATATCCACTGAAATATTAGAAAAACTATCAAGACATTGATTTTATGTACAGTTTAAAGGGGACACTTTTTTAGCCCTTAAATGCATTTTGTTGTAAATTTAGAGTGTTTAGAAGTACAGAAAAGTTCAAATTAGTCTCTCCAGGTGCTCCGTTGATCTTTATATTCTGTTTTCGATTCTCTATTATGTTTTTTGAACAATAACATCACAGTATTTGCAGCGGAACTGCCAAATTAGGACATCAACTCCAGGTCCAACACTTCGAGCAATCCACCATTTTTATTTCTCGCTTTTATTTTGTAGTCCAAGCTCAAGGATGCCGAAGTTACGAGAGGATAAGTCAAAATGTTCAGTTGTTGGATGTAGTAACCCACACGCTTCATTACAACGTCTCCCAGCATCAGAAACTTTTCAAAGTGCCTGGTTGAGTTTTATTTTTCACGGAAATGTACCCACATCTGTGCGTAAGGTTATTTTTGTGTGCGAGAAGCACTTCAAGAATAACTGCTTCATCAACCTCCGCCAGTATAAAGAAGGATTTGCCGAATTACTTTGTCTGATTGAGGGTTCAATTCCTTCTATCTTTGGAGACGACGAACAGAGCACTTCGGTAAGCTGTAAATAACGCTAAAAAGTGTGATGATAAGATGTCCCTGTCATTGTTTTGTTAGCATTAGCAGTTGCACCGTCTTCAGACTTCATATGTTAGCGCTGTGTGCTCGTTTTAGATCCTTGATGATATGGCCTACGTGATTTAATTTAAGTCTAAAGTTTTCATTAGTCATTTCATTTTGCCATTTTTGTCTCCGAAAAGACTATTAAAATGCATTTCGTGACGTTAGCTTGGCGCTAGCGTTAGCTCGGTGCTTGTGTTAGCTCACTTGTTAGGGTTCTGCAGGTTCATCATCATTTTCATCTCGCTCCATCGGGTCAGACTCTGGCTCGAACATGTAAGGCTGGATGGACAAGTCTTCTGTTGTTGACATTTTGTAAATAACATGTGAATAGACATTTTCTGCATCGCGAGACAATCGTATCTCTTCTATCAAACTACAAAAATGGCCGAACAGGGTGGAGTTGAACCGAGTGTCACCTCTGCAACCTGGAGAGGGGGCGGGGTATGAAGTGTCTCATTTGCATTTAAAGAGACCGCACCAAAACGAGTTGCTCTCAGAAGCACATCAGAAAAGGGGTAGAAAAGCCTGTGGAGCTATAATAATGAGGAATTTAGACCCAAGCATTGCAGTTCTGCGTTATATAGACCACAACTGTATGATTTATATGTAAAAAGGAAGGATTTAAAAGCATGATATGTCCCCTTTAAAACAGGGAAAAGACGATTGCATTATGTCATCTGAGCCAAGTTTGACCATATTTTACTCCAAATGTATACAGTAAAATTGTCCCATATTTATTGTTACACTAAAGGACCATGTCTAGTATTGATATCCACTGAAATTATTAGCAAACCTATCAAGACATTGAATTTATGTACATTTTAAAATGGGGAAATACCATTTCATTCTGTTTTCATATTTTACTCAAAATTTATACAGTAAAACTGTCCCCTATAATAACACTCAAGGACCATGTCTAGAATTAACATCCATTAAAATTATCTGAAAACCTATCAAGTCATAAAGATGCTAAAATATCTACAGCAAAAAACAAACGCTCACTGGACAGCAGGACAGAGTCCGATCAAGGAGGGAAATTGCGTGGGAGCAAATGACAGCAGAAGTTCTACATCTGTTGAATATTTGTTTGTATTTACATATTTATATATAAAATCATAATGCTGATTGTTTAAATAAATATCAAATACTGGCAATAAATGGACGTTTGTGGAGCAGGAAGCGGTGCGGGCTTGTAGGCCTTTACGGTGGGAATTGCAAATAAAAAATTAAATAGGTTTAAAATGTAAGATATTTCACCCAGTTTTTAATAATTGGAATTAAAAAATACTATAAAGTTGTCAAATCACTGCGTTAGGTTTATCGAGAGCGACCCCACACAGGACTGACCCGGGGTTTCCACTGCGTTACGGCTTCGATCCGGTTTTGCTCTATTGTCCGCCGTCCGGCACTCCCCACTGGTTGCATTTCGAGTACGCCACGGCGCAGTCCGGCTGATGTCACGAGACTGAGGAAATCTCATGAGAACGCAGTTAAAGGAAGTGTTATAAACGCAACAACAAGCAGATAAACAGGTCAGTGTTCCTAACAACGGAGTACAAGAAGAATTATTTCTGCCGGAAGGCTCCGGACCGTCGGAGCTGGGACGGAGCAGATACGCAATACTCCCGTATCCAATAGCCCGGAAAATATTGTAATTTAATTTCAAACACACAGTAAATATTAGCAAATAATTTATGCAGCCAGGTCATTATTGTGTTCCTCATGCTTAGTTTGTGGTCACCCAAAACCGGCAGCTGAGAGACTCTCCCCAGAATTTATATTGCATGTCATCTAAATGACAACTAATGTCTTTGAAGACATTTAGGTGTTTCATAATTTTATGCCATAAAACACAATAAAAGAAAAGTGTTCTTCAATTTCAAAACTACTGTGTTTATTTTGGCACAGTGATTTTATTGGCATATTTATTTTCATGAGCGGTAACATGAATGTTTAGTTTTGGCCTGCAATATAAATTCAACATAATAGGACACAACATACTCCGCCTTTATGATCAAAACTCTACATTTTTCACTGCCCTAAAACAATCCTTTAAAACTCAAGAAAAATAATGTAATTGAACAACAGCTTTTTTTTATTATTTTAGAAATCACTGTATTACATTAATTTTGGTTGAAATATTAACTATAGAGAGCAGAACGTGCTCCAACGTGACTGAAAAAGATGAGAAAAAATCTTAAAAAGAAAGACATTTGGCGTATGGAGAAACATGAAATACAAAATGACCTAATGGAACAAAATGCAACATTCATCACTCCAAGGAACAACCATTTTCATACAAACAATCCTCAGTGCACATGCAGAAAGCCTTTTAGTAGGAGACAACAATATCAGGCTCCAACTAGAGATATGCGATATAGACTAAAAAAATTATTATTATCCCCATATTTTCTGGTATTCATCATGGTAATGATAAAAATTACAGTAAATAAAACAATTCCCAACTTAAAGTGTAATAAGGGTCCTGACAAATGCAAATGAATTTGAATACATCAACTCTGGACACATTAAAACAGGCTACAATCACTGCTGACTCAAAGATTTCATGGGCTAATATTTTATGGAATATATTTGTGCGTGTGGGTCACTCTATTAGTGTTATTTTTTGGGAAAAAATAAAAAGCAAAAAAAAGTAAAAATAATTGCATTAGTGTTTTTACTGATGTTGAATCTTGTTTATTTTATATCTGATAATGAGTTACATAAAGTTATGGATGATAAATATCTTCCTAATTCACTATAAATCCACCAGATCAAGCTTGATGATTTGATTGATTGATTGATTGATTGATTGATTGATTGATTATACTTTATTCATCCCAGAGGGAGAATTCAGTTTGTCCGACCACGAAACATAAAAAGACAATCACATATAACATGGGGGGACAGGAACGGGAGGACTGTGGAGCACCCAGCACCAGGGCGGCGCTCCATTTCTTAGATAAAAAATATGGAACAATGGATAAGAAGAAGCCCTTGTAGAGAGTGGTGGAGTATGGGATCATGAAAAAACTACTCAGCAAACATTGTGACAAAAACCAACTAACACAACATTCTGACATCACGTTCTGGGCAGTAACCTGGATGTTTGCATAAACCAATAACAACTGGTGCAACAACGATGAGCTAGTCTCATGCCACTGCTCTCCTTTAAAAAAAAAAAAATCGGGGCTTTCGCCTTTAATTGGCCATGAGATGTTATTACACACATGGAATTTGTCCTCTGCATTTAACCCATCCCTGAGGAGCAGTGGGCAGCCATTTTTGCGGCGCCTGGGGAGCAGTTCACGGTTAAGGGACTTGCTCAACATCCCACAGTGATGGCCCAGGTGAGGCTTGAACTGGCAACCCTCCGATTACAAGCCCAGCGTCCTTTTGAAGTCTATAAAACACCAAATGTTTTTCAGGTTCGTGACCGATCGGTACAGCCAAAAACACGTCAATATTTTACCATTTCCTTTCAAAATTCAGGATTTGCTTGTGTGCGTGCATTTTGTTTATCTGAGTATGCTGAGTATCTCCAAAATGACATCTTGCGGGTTGATGATGCACTGTGAAAACCCTCTAAAACTGCACAATAGGACCAGGGGGATGGGTCTTTAGGATGGGTAGTTCGCAGGTCTGCCACAGGGTGGCGCATAGCTGCCATTACGGCGCTTCGCCTTCTGCTGCCATCTGCAGGGAAGGAGGAGGGGTTGGGGCTGTAGGAGACGTTTTCTGAGACTCTGCTGCAGACTCTCACAGTTCGTAGAGATGACCTTGAGAGTTTGTTAGCTGAGACGAAGATCCCAGGTGTTCCTGGGAAAGTAAGGGAAAGGTCAGAGCATTGAATCAACATACCGTCCATGGAAGACAGTGGAGAAAAAAACAAACCTCGACAACAAGCTGTTCATCTCAGGGAGCCGAATGAAGAGAAGTTGTTTTCAGACCGGCAAGTCACAACATTGATTACCAGCCCATTGTTCCTGGTCATTCATTTCCAATAATGTGGCCATTTCCCTTGACATGAACTCTCCACTCCTCCTTAAAAGTTCACCACGGTAGATTCCATCTGAGACTTCTGAAAGTTCGGGCCCTTCTGTCATTGGCTAGCGGCTTTCCAATAATGCTGCCAACGTAATCCGAACTTTGCGATAAATCCGGAAAATGCCTGTTCCAATCAGTAGAAGACCAAAAATCGTAATTCCAATCTGGTGAACGATTTCCACATCCTCAGGACATACGGGCTCTCCCTTGCTCGACCTCCTTGTTGAGAAAATTTTACTAATAGCGTTGAGAGACCAGCTGATCAATTCCATGATTTTGATTTAGGATCAGGATGCAGAGAGAGGGTCCTATTACATTAAGACAAGACAAAAACAAGACAGAGCAGCAAGCAGCAAAAAAAGGAGGGGGCGAAGGAAAAAGTGTCTGTCTAATTTATGCGCAAGGAGGGAAAAAAAATTCAAGCTATTTTGGTGTAATAATCACAATAGTTACATTGCTGTCTAATGGGGCCAGCTTTGTCTTGTGAACACATGAAATATAATTAACAGATATTGCATTTCACAAGTTGGAATGGGTGAATAGTGACATTAGTATTCATGCTCACATTTATTTCACATGACATGTGACATGTTAGCTTTTATCCTTCCAGACAAGTGTTAAATCTAACCAATAAACAAATCAGTGGCTCTTTGTGGTTTGATGACAATAAGCTGTGTTATTTTTACTGGACTCTAACTTTTATGAAGTGGTTAGCGTTAGCTCGTAGCCAAGTTTCCGTGGGTTAGCTTCGCTTAGTTAGCCTTAGTTAGGGTTTCCAGTTCATAATTGTGTCTGGCAGGTTCATCTCTGTCACCGTGTTTGTGGGAACTTTGGGTGGCTCTGGTGGAGGAACTTGGACTGGTTCACTTTTTTGGATGGTTGTCTGGTCTTAAACCAAGTTTCGGTCCATGATGTTCCACTGCACGGCAGCTTCAGGTAAGCTGTGCACCGCCGTTTGTGTGGCTTGAGCGGCGGCGGCGCACACCACGAAGCTTCCGCACATGGCAGAGCCAGATTTACAATGAGACTCAACAGGCTGAAAGCCTGCTCATAGACATATGTACCGTACTGCTAAAGAGGGAGAGCATCTCCTGCCTTGCATGATTGGAGATGTTGGCATACCTGTGTGCAGGAACAGGAGGTCTGAATCAAACTGCTGGGCCAGCAGTTCCATTTGAAGCTCCACTAATTACATCCACATGTATAGAAAAGTGCTGAATAAACACCTCAAATGCTGTTGCATTTTCTAGAAATTGTTGGACTTATGTTCCAAACTAACTTTAAACTTTCTCTTTCTCAGTGTGCTACTGCATTACGCGCTCCATATCAGTTCTGACCCCGTCGCCAACATTCTCTCACTCTGGTCATCTGACAGGAGCTCAACAGCGCTACCCTACTCCCAATGTAAAACAATGGCACTTTGTGGTGAGGGGAGGATGTGCAACAAAATATACATCCAGACTGCTGGAAAAGGGGGAAAATATAAAAAAACAACTATTTCAAATATGGGCAGCAGGCCAAAACCATATGCTAGCTGGCCAACTTTGGCCCGCGGGCCCCAAATTGGACGCCCCTGGTGTAAAGTTTGGACATGCAAAGGATATATCTTAAGTTCTTCAAGAAGGTAAGTCAGAGGGCAGAAACATCTTTAATGGAGGAAACATAATATGATTCAAGGTTAAAGTGAATCTGTGATCACAGATTTTGTATTAGCATGTTCAAAGACTGAGATAGGATGTTGAAAGCTATTTCTAACATGGCTTCCATAGTCAGCGCCTAGCAGGGGTTCTCATCATTCAGCAGGGAATCCATACTCACTTCAGGTGTCTTTCTATACCTGATTGTCCTAATAATGCTGTGCAGCCCATGCTGTGCAGTAATGAGAGTAATATGGAAATCCTGCCATCCATATCCATCTTCTCCCTTTTATAATCATCTGAGAGATGAAAACCTTTTGCTTTCCTAAAGTCCACACTTGTACTATACGTTCACATCTACGTCACAGGAAGAGCAGTAGCTGTTTCATCTAGTGACCACGGGCTATTGGTTCTTCTACCCTCATTTTGTCAGGCAGTCTCTGAGAGAGCGGTGACACACACAGCCAGGAGGCGTCGTGACAAAAGAGAGGAAGGGGAGGGTAGAGGGCAGGAGAATAAAGTGCTCACATGTGTGTTGGAGCAGAGGTACATGTGCTTGGTGGGGGTGGAACAACCAGTACAATTCCCTACAGTGCCTCAAGATTAATCTATCACCAGAGGTTTTCTGGAACACACTGACATGCCTGTTCATTTCACAGGGAAGATGTATGAGGTGCATGACGAGCAGATCCCATCAGCCACTATCCAGTTTGCTTTATTCATCCATCCTTTGCTTGGACAATGTAAGGCTGTGCCCTGGGCCAACAGTGATATCAGCCTAAATGGACATGTTTGAGGGTTTTCCTGTATATGCGTGTTTGTCAAACTATAATAAATAAACTCCAAAATGGTCTAATCATACAAACAACATGAAAGCAAGTGTCTTTTGTGATGTTGCAACTTTAATCTGGTCTTTTTAGGTGATCCAGGTAATAAAATGTTGAAATAGATGTGTACTGTTGTGATCATGGGTTTGTTTATTGTTTATTTATTAGGATCCCCATTAGCCACAGCAAAAGCTGCTGCTTTTCTTACTTAAGTATTAGTGAAACAGAGGGTCAAAGTAGGCATGGAGACACTGTATGTGTACGTGGGTGTGCGTGTGTTGGTGGGGGGCATATGTTTGCCACCCTGGAGGAGGCTGCAGCACCATCTAGTGGTGGGATCTGTTCTCTCTGCCTGCACGTAACCAGCAAATGGAGAATTTTACTGGCAGAGCCAGAACTTGCTTTTAAAAGCAGCTTAAAAATGTGCATAACAAAAACATGACATCACATCATTTGATTTACAGTGAAGATTAAAAATGACTTGAATATTACCATTAAATATAAATATTAACAATACATTTGTCAGCTTACCAATGGGTTGTTGGAAGAAAACGCTGATGATCTCAACCTAAAAACTTAAAAGCTGAAGAACAGGACCTCACAAAAGCACTGTTATTATTTTTACTGAATAAATGTAGATATAGTAGCATTTCTGTATGAAATATGGATATGTGCATGTGAAATACTGTAAGTAGTGGGGCTTTTTCTTTTGTATTTAGGCAATAGCTGTATAACACTGCTTACACTGTAAGCAACTCTGCCAGTGACGTGCCATCAGGGTAGGCATGCGCAGTCAGGTCCCCAAGATGACAAGCATTTACGTGGAACGGCAGCGTAGAGAACTGCCTTTTTACATAACCGCGCAATGCTAAATGCTATTCCTAAGTTCACAGTACATTAGTGAATAGATGCCACGTGACCGCTGCTGCTACGTTCTCTACGAGTGGGCGGGATAACACTACAGGCAGGATGACAGCGTTAGAGATGATAGAGAAACTTTTTTGGAGGAAAAACTACAGCTTTTAAAAGATGGGAGACCAAGATCTGAGTTACCAGAGCTTCAGCAAATGTAAGGTCAGATCATTGTTTGTATTTTCTACAGTGAATGGCACAAAAGGAAGGATTGGCTTTGTGGATGCTCCTCACGGAGGCTGTTCTGAGTTGTTGTTGTCATTTTCTTTGTGTTTCCAACACACAACGGATTTGCTGCTGTGTCATGCGATATATCTTGTTGGGAGAGTATGGAGGCTATATAAAATAATTTTTTAATGGTGTTTATGATTTTTGTTGATTTTGTTAGATGGCTAAATGCTTGTTCATGTGGATCTTATTGGGTTTTTTCTTTCTTATTATGAATTTTATATTTTGATAAGCGCATTGAGATGACTTTGTTGGAAATTGCTTTATACAAATAAAATTGATTTGAATTGAATTAACACTTGACAGCAGAAACATGAAATTGTCATTGGTGGTCTCGATTTGCAACGTCACCACAACATCACCACCAGTGATGTGCCACGACCCTAGTGGTCACGGCACATCACTGGTGGTGATGTTGTAGTAAAATCAATGTCAAGTTGTCAGTATATCTATAATACTATTGCACAGAACACAATACAGGTAACGGGAGAACCTGAGGAGAAGTCTTTGCTGTGCTTCATGGGTGTTAATTTTAGGGTTTTTTTAAAAACACCAGATGGAAAACAAAAGTGTGTGCAAATTGTGCAGTGTTTGCTGATCACTGGCTCTTCTACGCTCCCTTAACACCTCATTGCTAAACATGTAGCAGCAAGCATGGACAATGGTCCGGGTCCTATTACGTCGTGTTAGTCCACACTTGCCAAGATGACAAGAACCAAAATGAATAAATCAGACTGACAAATGATCAAACTCACTGGCTAAACGGATTGCAGTGGACTGTCGACCACTCTCGGTGGTAGAGGATGTGTGGCTGGAAGCGCTGCTTCTTTCCACCATATTTCATGCTGATCTCAGAGAGGAAAATGATAAACATAATTTTGGTGTTTAAGCTCATTAATTGTACAAATAACCAAAATCCATCTAAATTGGAAAAAAACATTGCTTCTCGTGTCAAATATTGTTAGGCGATACATTTAGATCAATCAAGATTAAATAATTACAAAGTCTCTAATTAATGAGATTTTTTTTTTTTTTTTTTTTAATCAAGTCCTACCTCTAAGGAGAAAATGAGACTGACACCTGAAGCAGAAAGACAACAACAAGAGGACCTACAGCTAATTAAAGAAAGGGTTTAATTAAAAGTTGAGTGTTGGAAAAAAAACAGTATTTTATAGATCATTTGGTACATTTACCCAGACCAAATAAGTCTGTTCTTACTTTAAAACATACACTTAACAGTTGTTTTATTATTATTCAACAGTCTGTATTACTTACATTTGGATTTGATTTAGAGAGAAAAACTTAGGTATTATCTTTGATACTGACTTAACTTTTAACTCTAATATTAAACAAATCACAAGGACAGCATTCTTCCACCTCTGTAATATCTCTCAAACATCTTGGCCCAGAGTGATGATGAAAAACTAATCCATGCATTTGTTACATCTAGATTAGATCAGTGTAACTCTTTACTATCAGGATGTCCTGGTAACTCTAAAAAGGGGCGACCGTGGCTCAGGTGGTAGTGGGTCGTCTTCTGATCGAGTGGTTGGGGATTCGATACCAGTACCTGACGATGTGTCGAAGTGTCCTTGGGCAAGACACTGAACCCTAAGTTGCTCCCAGGGGTTGACGAGCGCCTTGCATGTCAGTCCTGTCCCACTGGTGTGTGAATGTGAGAGTGATTGGGTGAATGAGCTGATATGTAAAGTGCTTTGAGACTGCTTCAGTGTGGTGATAAAGCGCTATATAAATCTAGTCCATTTACCATTTTAAAAAGTCTTCAGAATGCTGCAGCTAGAATACTAACAGGTACTAACAGGAGAGAGCATATTTCTCCAGTATTGGCTTCCCTTCATTGGCTTCCTGTAAAATCGAGAACAGAGTTTAAAATCTTCCTGTTAACATACAAAGCTCTACATGATCAAGCTCCTGTATATCTCAAAGACCTGTTAGTGCCCTATCGCCCAGGCAGAATTCTCCGCTCTCAGTTTGCTGGTCTTCTTGAAGTTCATGTGTCCAGAAGTAGAACAGAAGGAAGAGCTTTCAGCTACCAGGCTCCTTGCCTTTGGAACCAGCTCCCAATCTTAGTATGGGAGGCTTCTACTCTCTTCACCTTTAAAAATAAACTCAAAACCTACTTATTTGCTAAAGCGTATATCTCATTATAGCAAACACCTAAAACGGACTTGGTCTCGTTGTTTGGTCACAATCACAGACCATTACACACACCGTTACAATCATAACCTACTCATTTACAAAAGCGTAAATTGTATAGTTGCGATAATTTAATGCGGGCAAGTGTCCCTACTCTAGTGATCATTGAGATCACTACGTGCGGCCATTACAAGACAAAATATCGTCTGTAATGGTTGCATACTGAGAGCACGGCGGATGGCCGCTTGACGTTTAATATTAATATTAACCTAACCTTCTCCTTGCCCTCCGCTCTTTGTTCTGTTTCATGTGTCTTGATATTGGAGCTGGTGGTTCCTGATCGATGGTTCACGGCTCAACTGGTCTGGAACACTCGGATGGTCTGTCCTTCTATCCTGTTCTGTCCTTCTATCAGTTGAAGCAGATGGCTACCACCTCTGAACCTGGTTTCGCTGGAGATTTCTACCGATAAAAAGTTTTTTTTCCCCACTGTTGCTAAATGCTTGTTCCTGTGGATCTTGTTGGGTTCTTTCTTTCTTTCTTACTATGGATCATATATTTTCTTAAGCGCGCTGATATGACTTTTTTGTAATTTGCGCTATATGAATAAAGTTGAGTTGAGTTGAGGAAACCAGCCGATCTATGGTACGACTCTTCTTTTTTATATATATCATGAGGGCTGCTCATTTCTATTCACTCTCACAAGTCATGAACAAAATATACATCAGAACTACAAACGTTCTATGGGTTACAGATATACACAAAAGTTCTTAGGTATGTCATGAAAGCCAGCCATGATGTAACTGCTTTTTTATTTATACCTGTAGCGTCCTCTAACTTCTGTACACTTCACTGAAATTCACCAAAGTATGACAATTCTGAACTGATACCCGAACCAGAATTCTGGTGGTCTAAAACCAGCCCTAGTGGTGGCCATCGTTTGGTAAAAATGACATTGATTTTACCACAACATCACCACCAGTGACGTGCCATGACCACTAGGGCTGCGTAGGCACATTGCAAATCGAGACCACCAATGACAATTTCATATGTTTCTGCTGTCAAGTGTTTTTTCAATTCAAATCAATTTTATTTGTATAAAGCAATTTCCAACAAAGTCATCTCAATGCGCTTATCAAAATATAAAATTCATAATAAGAAAGAAAAAACCCAACAAGATCCACATGAACAAGTATTTATCATCTAACAAAATCAACATCATAAATACCATTAAAGAAACATAAACAATTATTTAATATAGCCTCCATACTCTCCCAACAAGATATATCTCATGGCACGGCAGCGCATCCGTTGTTTGTGTTGGAAACACAGAAACATGGAGAAAAAGACAACAACTTAGAACAGCCTCAGTGAGGAGCATCCACAAAGTCAATCCTTCCTTTTGTACCATTCACTGTGAAAAGTATGAAACATGTTCTGACCTTACCTTTGCTGAAGCTCTGGTAACTCAGGTGTTGGTCTCCATCTTTTAAAAGCTGTCGTTTTTCCTCAAAACAAAGTTTCTCCATTGTCTCTAGCGCTGTCATCCTGACTGTAGTGTTATCCCGCCCACTAGCTAGAGAACGTAGCAGCAGCGGTCACGTGATATCAATTCACTAATGTACTGTGAACTTACGTATAGCATTGAGCATAGCACAGTTACTGTACGTGCAAAGGTAGCTCTCTACGCTGCCTTTTCACGTAAATGGTTTTCATCTGGGGAACCTGACTGCACATGCGCAAACACATAAAATCACGCAATGAGAACAGAGGCAGAGGAGCAACATGCCTTTGGGAGGGGGCGTGGCCTCCCTCTGCCTTACAGCGGAGCGGAAAAAAAAAAAGACAGCTGTTGCAGGAAATAGCGCTGTTTAGTAATTTGGGCTATGAAACGCACAAAATGCGAACACTTTCAAACTTATAGGTACTGTAGGGTATTGGAAATGGAAAAATAAATAATTTATAATTATATGATAATTAAAAAAAAAAAATTATAATTAAATAATCAAAATATCAATTCACCCTTGGGTAGGCACTGCCTACCTTGCCTACCCTGATGGCACGTCACTGATCACCACCATATCTGCTTATTTTGTTTCACAGCAACTACAACCAGCAGTACAAAAGACTATCTCTACATGTAAAATAGCAATACATTTATAATTAATGTATTGTATTAAAGTGTAGTGATTTCCCCCATAGGTTCTCATTGTAAAAGCCATTATGATATTTATTAGACAATAAACATTACCCAGCAATGCTGAGTATTAAAGTTATATAAGTGTATGTTATGCACCATTATTTTGTACATCAATTATTCAACATGGTGAAGCTGTAAATTATGATGTAATTATATAGGTGTGATACATTGCATTGCTGGGCTGTATATATTTCTTCCCTGTGGTTGAGCAACATGCTCACAGATATAAAGCAGAACTAAGGAGATGTTTGTTTGGCTGTTTGCTTGTCAGAAGCAGTGGAAAGAGTTGTACTGTAAGGGCAACTGATAGTGTGTGTGTGGTTGTCTATTCTAATGCTGTGATGATTCACTGGTGTCAACAGACACTGCTCAGAACATGCTGGTAATACTGGCTGTTGTTAATCCACACAGACACACTCCCCTTTGAATAATAAAAAGGCTCGTTGCATTCTTTAAAATGCACCAATAATTAAAAAACAACATTTGACACAGTTGACTATATCCCAGTTAGAGGCATGGCTTTAGTATTTACTTCACTTGTGCATTTGTTTTTTGTCACTCACACTATAAAGCTTGACAAGATGTCAAAGAGTTGGCGTTTTGATGGCTGCTGAAGAGCACAGGATTAAAGAGATTGCAGTAATGTTGTGCTGTCAGTAAATACACCCCATTATCATTTCACACGTCAAGAATTTTCCATAAGCTGTCATTTTCAGAGCTGATGCTCAGCTCAGTGTATTAAAATGAATCTTCCAAACGTCTTATTACATTGCATTGATCATTTCCATTTAAATGGTCAAAGGTCAATGCAAGTTTATCATATGCTCTGAAAAGTTGACACCATGTTTTGGCATGTATTTCATTTGTACGCAGTGCACCTAACATTCACATGATGTAGGAGGAAATGTGATTATTTTCTTTTGGTGTAGTCTTGGGATGATTGCCTTTACAAGGACAATGGTCATCATTAAATGTTTATAATGTATATTTATTATAATAACAAACAAATTAAAATCTATATATATATATATATATATATATATATAAATTAATTTAAATATCTAAATCTAATGTTATATCTATCTAATCTATGCTTTTTTTTCTTGATGGAACTGAAAGGAAATCTAAACTTGAGTGGGAATGAAGCCCCTCTCATGCCCACACTAACTCATTAAATCATTATTTTCTATAACATTTCAGTTTTATGAGTGGTATTTTACATTTTTGGCTTCTGGGTTGATCCGGCTTATTTGTCTTTCTTCATGAATTAAATAGAGTGTATGCTAATGTGCCGTACTGCCGGTTTTAACGAGTCCCTCATTGACAGAATTTTATAGATCTCAAAACAAAAACAAAGAGTTTTGGAAAGATTTGAAATCCCAAGTTCTATCATAAAAGCTCCTTAGTCCCTTAATACTTTAGTTATTAAATGAGGGGCTGTTCACAGTAGTCAATGGGCCCCCAGACAGTTCTCTGGAAATGTTGAGCTGTGTATTATCTTAGAAGATGTTGGTTGTGTGCCTGTGTTTGTGGGAAAGTCCATATGAGTGAAATAAGTGTCAGTGTCTGAGGGGAGATTTGCAGGTGTCAGACTGATATGACACACCTCTGCCGCAGGCCTGTGTTTTCCTCCGTGATAAGATAACACTCAAAGCCAGTCATTATCATGGTCACGCAGAACTGAAAGGTGTCAGGTCCTTTTATCCTGACGGAACAATAGCTCGCTATATTTGACCTATCATTCAACCTTTTTCCGTGTGTCAACAGTCAAATGGTTATGAAACACTGAAACACAGCAGCATTTTAATGTGCATTTTACATTAGTTGAGCTTTGAAATTAAATTTTTTGGCAAAAGTGGTGATGCTCTATTTAACTACATTTGATGATGCTCTATTTAAGTACATTTGCAAGAGACAACTCTGTGGTACATATGTATCAAACTTATTTTCGCTCAAAATAGGAATTTTACAGCTGCAATGAGTAGTCAATAAAACAACATCAGACATCCTTGTTTGTGTTACCTTGGCAGATTTGAGGATGTCCTCATCAAATTTAGCTTTATCATGATCTTGGACCTTTAGTCAGACAATGTGAGATGTTTATGGATGCCAGATTGGGAAAAGGTAATATGAAATTATACAAAATTTTATAGACAAGCAAAAGTTTTAAAATTTACTGTCAAAATATGTTTAAAATATAACCAATAACAAAATATGTGCACCTTTAATAATAAAAAAAAACACACAAACACAAAATGTACTTTTTTTAACCATTTCATATATTGGACCATAAGCTATGAGCTTCCATTTGATGATTGGTGATGGGTTAAATTGCACAAATAGTCAACAAAAAGGTAAAATGACTGAGATGGAAAGCAAACCCAGGTAGGAGGCTAATGTTGGGGGAGGACCCACATGCTTTAAAGGTCCCATGTCATGCTATTTTTCACCAATCTCCATTTGTTCTAAGAACCCCAAAAACATAGTATTTGAAGTTTATTTTCCCAAACTCACCTGTTTTCCAGAGTTTTAGGCTCTTAAAAGTCAATTTCTGAGCAACTCTACACAAACAGGCTGATTGGCCTACTTATACAGTACATATTCATGAGTGGGCGTGTCTATAGACACTGACTCCCTCATCTCTGCACGGTGACGTAGGGCCAGAGGATTGCTCGCCCTCCTCCCACCCACTCCTTGTTTTTAAACACGAGACAGAGCCTGGGGGCTGGGCTTTCGCCGGTAAATACATAGACTGTAGAAAACACATACATAGCACTGCGCAAAGGACGCTGAAATGCTCACCTTTGTGGGCGTGTCTGTTTACATGTCAATCAGGGCAGCGAGCTTCCTGGAGGCGAGGCTTTTCCAGCTCAGTGCCACGTCATATTCGTCATCAAAGTGAGAACACGTCATCAAATTGTAGCGAGGTGTTTGGACTCACCCTGCAGTAAGAAAGGATCAAATCACCCTCAAAGGGTCTGGTGGACTCGGTGCGGTTCAGGCGGTGAATCTGCAACATTGTTGCATTTTAATTTGGTCCCGTTCACTTTCACACATTCTATTTGCCAAGCGCACCAAACTTTCTAAACAACGTCAATGTCATGGTCGGTCGCCTATTGGACAGAATACTTCAACCTCCAATGTCGTGATTATGTGGCGCTGCCCTGTCACTACTGACAGTCGCACCGTCACGTCCTATATTTGGTCTCTCTTCCTATGTTTTCCAAAGGAAATTCTAAAACAATCCCCGCATTATCATTAATAATAATTCAAAATAACCCATAATCACACAATGCCAACTCCTCTCCGTCTCCATCTGTCAGCGCTCAAAGCCTTCACATCACCGGTAACTTACCGATAAGGATGTGTAATGTTTAAAGATATGAGAATATATACACAGATAAAACAGAGCAGTTTAATGTGCAACCATCGCTAATCATTTGAACAGTTTGGGAAAACAGAGATGATTGAAATACATGAATGATGTGGGAGAAATACGGAAAGGAGTGAGGAAATGTGACATGTTTGTTTGTGTGCTGACAAAGAAACTCTGAAAATGGATGGATGGATGGATGGATGGATGGATGGATGGATGGATGGATAAGTGTGTGTTGCTGCTGGAGCACTGGGTTGTGAGTGTGTGCTCGTGTCTGTTACCGTGATGGGAGGCACGTAGTAGCAGCTGTTGCTGAGCTGTCACTGATGGAGTTGCTCCGTTACAATTGTGCTTCAATGTAATGTCCTATATGTAGTTCTGGTAGCTTTCTCACATGTTTAAAGACCGCACCATGGTTTGCTTGATGAACTGAGACCCACATTTTTCAGAGGACCAGAGTTCGCTTGTTTTCTCCACACCAGACTTTCAGTGACGCTTCACATATCGCAAAAAGACTGGATTATCCAAGGAAGCGAAGCATGGTGCGGAGCAAAGAGGCATGTGTGAAAGCACCCTAACTAACAATTGATGGAATTGATGAATAAAAACACTTTAGGCATGTATATGAAGCCCAAATAGCACTTTTATGATGTTTAAAGCACAGAAAAGTCGATTTAGCTTAACATGGGCCCTTTAATATTCTTACTTTAGAAGATGTATTGCCCAGCAATTTGAGAACCAACAAATTACAGTAATTTATACCTCATAATAACTAGTGTTTATCCACAGTACATTCAAGAGCTTACATTCACGTTAAAGACTACTAAAACAATGACTTTTTAACTCTTCTGTATAGTTTGTTTTCTATCTCTTGGGTTGTCAAGCAGTGCCCAATGATAGCCGGAGATTGGCACCAGCAGACCCCCGCGACCCTGTAAAACAGGAGCAAGTGGGTTTGAAAATGGATGGATGGATGGATGGATGGGTTGTCAAGCATATCAAGCTGCAGTGAGTTTTAATCAGCTTTGTGAACAGTGAAATGTAAACCCATTATACATAAATATTACATTTCAAAGTTGTTCATATCATTTAACTCAGTCAGGCACGAAATTCTAATCTGACATATAATTCCTGTTCATTGATCACAGGATTTCTTCCTTGCACTGAGCACATAATGGACAGTATTTATAATGCATTATAGATATCCTTTGTCTGAATTTTCATAGATTTATGTGAAAATCTCCTTACTAGTTCACTGATTACAGACATGTCCTCCTATTAGTGAACTAGCTGTGTCTGGAATAAGTTAACTATTAATTAACATACACATTTTTAGTCACTATTGAGTTAGAGAAACATATTTCATTGAACTAGTTAACTCGTGACATAGTGGGACGGCCATACAAGTTACCTACTAAAATTGTATTGACTAGTTGACTAATGATACAAAATGTTTTCCACTAGTTAGCATGTGAGAAAAATACTGCTAGTTAACGAGTACATTTTCTGGATACAACTATTCACTGGAAAGAAAAAATGCTATATATATATATACACATACAGAAGTAAAATATCTTTACATTGAGGTTTAGTTTTTGACTTGATCTCCCTGTTTTAACAAATTGGAAGATTTAATTTAGATTGCAATGACACTGTATTGCAACTTATATATCTATCTATAAGATGCTGACATTCAACAAAAGGTCAAATGTTTTACATAAATGGAAATGTGAATCATCAGCCTTGAACACTCTCTGCAGTGACTACGTCATCATGGACAGTGATGCAAAAGCTGATGACTCTCTCCTCCACACATCTGTAAAAGGAGGTCAGGACTGGGCTCCCCAGACCAGCATGCTCCATGCTGGTCTGGGGCTCCATGTTAGGTCATTACTAAGGTGGAGACCACTGCCACCTCTCCAGGGGATGAAGGGGGGTGTCTGTCCCTCCTAAAGTCCACATTTATTTTACTGTAGTCTTTTGCTGCTTTCACACCAGATGCGGAACAAATTCTTGTGACACTGGCACTGCACGAATGCTTCCACACGACTAAAAAACATTTTTTTCATATTTGCTTCATATGTACATCTGAAGCAAATATAGAAAAGGCGCCAACCACACTCCCTTTCTTTTCACCATCAACTATGGAGGACCCCAGTAAAATCGTTGCTCTTTACCTTCTGTGGAAGCTGAAGAGCCGTCCATACGCTCAACGCCGGCGTTCCTGGATTCATCAGGTTAACCAGCGACGCATCCAACTTGCTTATTCTCCTCCATGCCAAATCCTTCCTGGTCCCGGTAAAAAAAAAAATGACTGTGTTGCAGAGCTCCGGGTGGTCACACACCACAATGATTATTTTCTCCTCCATGCTGAAATGAGTGAATAGGCCAGTTTCCACATTGATGGCCTGACGACATTGACAACAAGGACTCTGATTGGCGTTTGCGCCTGTGTGTCACTCGAAACATTCGCTGGAGTTGAATATTTTCAACTCAAGCAAATGATGAATGTCACAAAAATTGGGAGCGTGCATGCTGCAGCCAGAGCTTTTGCCGCAGGAATGAAACCGCACTGACCAAGAAGAAGAATTCACCTTATGCCGCATCCTCTTATTGACTTTGTATGTAAACTGGTCGCGCAAAGATTTTGCACCGCGTCCGGTGTCTTTATTGAGTTGATGCAAGGATTGTTCTCTTTGTTCCAATCCTCTAGGTGTTCCACCTCCTTCCTGTAGTCAGACTCATCATTGTTGATGATCCATCCAACTAGCGTGGAGTCATCAGCAAACTTCACAATACAACAGCGCGGTTGTTGAAATTAGCAGTCATATGTTAGCAGGGTGAACAGGAGGGGTGCTGCACACTGCTCTTAGACACAAGTGACAGATCTGAGGATGATAGGGGAAACTTAGACTTTCCCAGCTGACTTAAATCCCTCAAACTTCCCAAACTTCTTAATCACCTCGAAGTGGTTTGGCCCAATCTGCGTAGCTGTTGCCCACCACCATTCACACAGACACTGTCAGACAGGCAGAGTGCTTAGAATCGCAATTCAGTAATTGTATTAAAATACTCAACAGTTTATAGGGTGTTTAATACTCCACTTGTTCAAAAAGCACACAAAGAACATAAAAAGCTGAACTTTAACTCCTTTGTCCGAAGTCTGCTGGCATGTTTTAAATACACAGCACGCTGGTTAAGCTAATTAACAAGATGTTGATTAAGCTAAAACAGAATTTGCACTTGCACTGCTAGTTAGCTAACAGCCTCTCCTTTGCCTGATGCAGTCAGAGGACAGACAGATGACATCCTCTCATTTAGTACACATTTCTCTAATTAAATATTACCGTTCAAATGTATAAATTCATTGTTTTCCACTGAAAGCATTTCTCTCTATGGTGTTGAGCACCACACGGACAAGGTCATGGTTCTCTAGGGCTATAACACAATGTGAAAAACGTTTACATTTCAAACGTGTAACTCTGTCTTTAGGCAATCTCTATGACGGTTTCTATTATTATTATATTAGCTCAAGCTATACCAAGCTACCAAAATTCATCCTTTTCAAATAGACAACTGGAGATATAGTTTATTATATTTTATTTTTGGGTGAAAAGGAAGCACTAAGCATTACTACAGCCACTAAGAGGCAAGAATAAAACAAATACAGTAAGTACTGTAAGTGAAATCTCTACAGGATAACTTCCAGAGCTTTGACGTCATCACCGCCAGATGTAATAATCTTGAAGCAGGAAGCACATTGGCCCCCGCTGCTTAGGCTTTAGACCACCTCATGGTAAATTTAATGCAGAATAGCTTTATCATCGAGTACACGGATCTCAAATGATTAGTGTGGTAAGGAATTTTACATCATTTTTTAATGACCATCTATATGGGCACTAGTGCTCTCATCGGAATATCTGTTTGCCAGTTTGTTAATGATTCTTTCTCAGAAATAATTATCAAGGGGATAAAGCACTGATGACCACATTTAAAAACCAATTTCTCATGTGCTGATCACGTATAATTTGAAATAATAAAAATCATATATCATAATAGCTCTTAAATTTCACTATTTAATTAGATAGGATAGAAAATCTTACTTTTTAATTAAATCCTTTGAGAGGTTAATAAAACAAGCTCAAATGTGTGTTTGGGTACATGACGCTGGACCCAAGATTTTCACTGTTTCTGGTTCACACATTGACTAGCAAGATATTTTATTCAACACACTATAGAGGTTTGTTGTTTAAATAGTACATAATACAATATTCACTGTTAATGTTGTTGTTAGAAATGTAGTGAATTTAGTCTTCTAAAAATCAGCATTTTTAACCGATATACTGTATTGGTAAGATAGAAACAAGAAATCTAATCAATAAATAGGAAAATGGAAATGCTTTTGGTTACACAGCAATTTTTGAAAACCCACTGCTCTTCTCTTTCCTGAGAGAGACATAAATATGCATGCCAGCAGTCTGTAAGGACTGAATTGAAGCTGTTAATTATCTGACGTTGGATTTAGTCTGCATGTTCTTACAAATCTAATGATATCAAGATCAGCTTGTGGTTTAACCATAGCTCTATTTGATATTCAGTACAACACACTACTCTTGTTTAATATCTCATCAATACTAGATGTATATTATGACACGGTCACCAAAGAATTCATGAGTCAGGATAATCTGTTATTTGATTTATTGAGAGGATGGAAATGGGATGAAACTTGTGATGTTAGGTCTAGGGGTCCTTGGAGCATGAGGAGATCCCCGTAGATCCAAGGACAGCGGAGAGTGTGATGAGGAATACAAGAAGTGAGTGAGTGTAGTGTGAGAAGACGTGGGGCACAGGAGCTTGGCGTGGGAAAGCACTGGAAGAAGAAAAAGCAAGTAGACTGGCTAAGTCACTGGAAGATCATAAAAGTTGAAGCTCAAACAGGGAACTTGTGAGTTCATCTGAGAGTAAACAACCTAGCGACCACTCAAGAAGGTGGAAGCAATTTGGCGTGAAAGCCCAATCCAATTGGTGATTAAGGGGCAGTATTATGAAAAATTCACTTTGTAAAGGTTTTGCTACAGTGATATACAGTCCTTTAGCCTCATTCAGAGGACCAACGTTGAAAAAGTTCTGTTTCCTCCCTCCCTTGTTATTCCACATTTTGTAAAAAGTCAGCTCCAAACGGGCGAGTTGGATTTACCCCACTAATACGTCATAAGTTGGAAGCTACTACTGACCTACTGACAATCCTGGCTCCTCCTACTCTACATAAAAAAGTGAGCTCCTCGCTCTCAAACTACCTGACAGATAAAATAAACACTGCGGTTTAATATAGAATATGCATTATACTTTATTGTCATATACTGTATGTAAAGCTACATACATAAAATGTGTTCTCTGCATTTAACCCATCCCTGAGGAGCAGTGGGCAGCCATGGTGTAGAACCCAGGGAGCAGATAGGGTTAATATAAGGGACTGATCAACATCCCACAGTGATGGACCAGGGAGATTACAACCAGTGAGCCTACAATTACAAGCCTGCTCCCTTAACCACTGGTCCCTTTATCCACAGATATTATATTTAAGTTCAGTATATAAATCATCCAGTATAAAGATAATCTGAAGCGCAGTGTGATCGCTCACAATCAGTGTTTGTGACCCAGTGCAATGCAGGGGTTGGACAAAACAAATGATTATCACCTTAAATGGATTATTCCTGTGGTTAGAAGAAGTGAGGATGACAAGAAAGTGACTTAGCAGCTTAACACTTTGGTGTTACACACATACACTCATCCTGAAGCAGCATTTGTCAGACTCACAATCACAATAGTCGTTTAAAGGTGCAGTCCGCAACTCTCAGATCCCTCCCCCCCTGCTGCTCTCTTGCTCTGCCTCCAAACTTCCCAAAGTCCCTCCCTCAGAGGAGCTAACAAGCTAATGTTAGTCCGACAGCGCTTCTCTCTCTCTATGTGCACACACCTCAGCAGCAGCAGCAACAGCACATGTTACTTACAGCACCCACACGGAGGCTGCTGCATGCACACAAACAACACATGCACTACAGAGTTCTAGTGTAACAATTACAAATCAAACATCATGTAAATCAAGCAGCATAATTATCTTTCAAGCAGAAAAGTCGCTAATTCCATTTTATTCTCCTCCAGATCATACACTGTAAAAAAGACGGTGCTCCAGCCCCAGGAAAGGGGCAGGGACTGAGAGCAACTGTCGGACAGTCCATCAAACACAATCCTGGCTCTGATTGGTTCTTTTTATGTATTATGAAAGTGATTTTTCAGAGGGCTAAATCTCCGGAAAACAGGCGAGTTTGAAAAAATGCATGCAGGTGTCCCGTCCAACCTCACAATGCAGACAAACTTCTTATCTTAACGAAATAATTTAACAGCACCTTCTGATCCCTATTATACTTGTGTTTGGGGGGTGCAAACAAATATGCACACTTACTAACAAAGAACAAAAAATACAGTGATAACCTAGTTGCTAAGATTGACTTGAAACTTAAGCTAATAACCACCACAATCAGTGTTGGGGGTAATGCGTTATAAAGTAATGAATTACAATAGCACAGTAAAGTAACGATTTTGCTTTTTTAGGTATTGAAGTAAAGTAATGCACTACAGCTAAAATATTGGTAATGGAACTATTGTACTATACTGTAGGAATGCCCGTTCTGGTGTTAACCATATTTTCTAGCGTATGGTCTGCTGTTTAATTTGGAATTAAATTAGCATTTAGAATTAACTGTTTACAAGGTCAGGTTCAAGAGGAATGAACTTTTATTCCACTTTAAAGAGGAATTAAAGCTCCCATGTAAATGTGCCCATTGTGTTTGAATGTCAACAACAAAAAGTAAATTAATTCAAATTGTACATCAAACTGAACAACAATTTTAGTATTTTTTCACGCAAGGCATCCACTTATCACATATTTATGGATATTGAAATGTTACATATTGTATATTTAACTTTTTTCTTTGTATGTGTCTGCTGCTGTAACAAGTATAATCAACCCATAATCAATCAATCCCTAAACACTATGCACAGGCTGAGTGGTTTTTGTCCATGCATCAACACGGACATCTATGAAACAGGAAAGTAAAGTAATAAGCAGCAATGTTACTTTTAAAATGCAGTTATAAGTAATCTCACTATAATTTACAGAAGTAACGATTAACTAGTAATTAATTACTTTTTTGTGTAACTACACTGACCACAATTTAGTATCGTTGCCCCAAAGTTTTGTGTGCCGCTTTTTCCCAACTCACTGAAGGCCATTGAACCGGACTAAACCAAGCCAAACAGAAATTAAAACAAGCTAGTAAGCAAGTACACACATTGATTATGTGATATGTACACATTATATACATTGAGGGATCATCATGGTTGTGTTGCTTACTGCTATGGTAAGCCTTTAACCCACACTGCTACACTCACATGAGAATTCACACACTATAGTTGGTCAGATCATTCAATAGTCTAAGTTAATCAGCTATTCCTAAGTAGCTGCTATGTCATCCAGAAGGATTTATTCATCAGTATTCTTTTTATCTGCTTTCATCTTAATCATGAAAACCATCCACCAGACGATGCTTTCATCTGTATGAAAATCAGGACCTCAGATAAACCTTAAACGAGCCAAACTCTCTCAATTCTAAATGATATTATCAGTAAAGGGACACTATATGAACAAAATTCATGTTTATTTTAATAAGGTTCCAAAATGTTCAAATGGATTCATGTCATTCTGTGATAAGTAATGCAGCACATACACATTTGTTGCATTTTAATGAGACATTTTAATGTGTGACACACACACACACACACACACACACACACACACACACACACACAGTGCTGAGAGACTCCCACACATTTTCTTGAGATAAATTAAAAAATTATTTTCCTCTAAGGGGTTTACAGCAGGCCTAAAATAAGGAATTACAATTAAGCAAGAGATTTCGGGAATACCCAAGCAGAGGAGAACAGATAATGTGATAATGTGGGAAAGCTTGTGCCCATTGTGCTCCATCCAGATATTAAACATCTGCTTCTCGTTACCTGTTCTCCAGACAAACACAAAACATTCTGTGAAGCCCTCTATGGTCTTTCTGTTTTATAGTTAAGTTTTTACATGGAAACACAAATATACAAGGAAATGATCAGTTGTGAAAACATTCTGTGTTAGACGTAATCTTGGATTAATAACATACTTTACACCACACTGATCTGAAGCCATGTATGACGTGATGGTCACAAAACTCTATCGCACAGACTGAGACCCTCCCCCCTCCTCTTTATTACCCTAAACTCAGAGGCCAACATCAATCTTCACAACTCACCTTCCTGCTCTCCGTTAGATGTGGGCTACAAACAAGCTTTAGTTCATCTTTAAAGCAGAATAAAGGTTCATTCCTCTTTAAACTGGCCTTTCAATCACTTCATTCCTAATGCTAATTTAATTCTGAATTAAACTTAAATCCGAATTAGGGGGCTGGTTTATTTCGATTTTAATTCTGAATTAGATGATTCCTCTATCTTTTAAACAGTTAATTCCGCTTTAAATTAATTCCGGTCGTTCTGCACATGCGCGATGACGCACTGGTGACGACATGGTGATGGTGGTGGAGCTGAGACTATTTATTCAATAAGAGATTTAGAACATATGGATATAAACTAAAACTGTGTGTTATTTCCCAGCTGCTGCTTCAAAACTACAATCAAAATAAAAGTGAAAACAGTTCTCATGTGTGGTGTCCTGTGTTGTAACCAAAAATAAAAGGTTTGTTGTGTTTTTCCCGATAGACGTGATACATCATATTCGCCCCTTGACCAATCAGAGCCTTCACAACCTCCAGCCCTAAAGCGGAATTTAATAAAGCCGAATAAACCGGTTTTCCATGTAAACCTCTATTTGGATTTACTATTTCCATGTAAACACAAAGCAGAACACTTTAATTCAAAAAGATTTACTTCAAAATAACTAATTCCAAATTAAAAGACAATATGTAACCGTGGCTAGTCTCTTACTCCGGCCAGAAGAAAGGCAGGAAGCATGTTTTTGGATTGTTTTCATTCCCACTTGCAATTACACAGTGTATTATGTTGCATCAAAATAACCACATTCAAGCAGCACTAGAGTCTATTGATTCAATAATACACTTTGACTGCTAAAGAATGTGTGTGACTATGTTTTCTCTGCACTTGGGTTAGGATAGTTTGTGCAGTGAGAGGAAATGAATGGAAAAGTCCCAACTTGAGAGATGGAAAACTGTGACCTTGTGCTGTTGTTTTTCAGCATTATATTAGAGACAAGATAAAACACGAGGGAAGGAACATGAGGGCAAAACACATGAAGATAGAGAAGAGAGAGAAATGAGAAGGAGAAATCAGAGAGGGTCGAACAACTGAGAGGATTTCCAAAGATGAAGCAGATTGAGAAGGCATGAGGGTGAAATCATGAACTAAACCAGTACACACAGATGTACTAAAACACAGAGAAACAAAAAGGTTGAACGTATGTTTAAAATGGTGAGATCACCTTAAAGGGATACTCAACCCAAATGTCAAAGACAGCTCAATTGAAAGACAACTGTAAACTATATTAGTAGGAATGAGAGGTGACAGAAGCTCCATGTGCAATTAAAAACACTTAAATGCACACTTGTGGAAATCATCATATTTGAGTAGTTACCCAAGGAAGTACATCATTCACATAACAATCGCTATGGGGCGCAAAAAATATGGGAGAGAGAAATGCAAATAAATTAATGCAGTGGGCGCAATGCAATTCATCAAATCTGGAACTGTTTGCGGTGATTGTTTTGGCACCGGAAAATAGTACGACTGACAAGCAGGTGCAAACACACACGCAGAGATCCGCTGTAGTAAATGTTGACACAAAACACAGCAGAGATGGAAAAAATGCTCTTGTTAACCTAGGGCCCTGTAAAATCCACGTTAACAGAATTGCGGAGGGAATCCCAAAATCAACCAATGAAAACGGAATCCACTGTTGAACATGGAAATTGACAGAATCGGGATGAAACGCCATCATCGTGAGGCAAGGAGCGTTTTTTTTTATGGAGAAATGTTTTTGGGGAGCGCTTATTAGGTGCACCGCTCGCTCCCTCCTGATTTCGCCGCTTCAAACAGCATCTAACCCCCCCATCTAAACTGCCAAAATACTACGCAACTCATCACTCACTCCAAAATGTGGAGCGCTGCGACGCTCCGTGCTCTAAGCAGCTTTACGTGCTCAGTGTGTTTGAGCAACACGTCTCATCAGTGCTATGAGAAGATCCATAAGAAACAGTTATTTATTGTTGTGGACGAGACCACAAATGCCAGGGATAGTAGAGTCTGAAACATTGTAGGTTCATGATAACTATAGCTTCTAATACTGTTAAATATTCTGGCCCCTAGTGGTGAAATAACTGCTACATCCTTGAGTCCACTTGTTTTTGTTTAATCATGGTCTGGAATGATGTCATCTGGATAATTTAAATTAGGTTAATTTAAATGAAGTTGATCAAATCTTAATCAAGAAACTTGCTCAGATTCATCAAACAATTGATCCCTGAGAGGAAAGTGGGGGACATCAATGCTGCTCTCGTACATCTGTAATCTCTAAATGACATATTAATAATTAAAAAGGAGCAGTCAGAATAATCCATGTCAGAACAATTTATATTTTTGTATCTGACTCATTATTTTAAGTTACATTTCTATTTTTGACATACATATTGTTTAAATATGGTTTGCTTTTTTATTAGTATTTATTTTGTTTCCTCGCAGGAGTTAAAAATTAAATATTAACTGAAAAAAATTATTAATATTTCTAAAAAAAAAAACGATTTAAAAAAAATTAATGCGGAAAACATGGAATTTGGAAAAAAAAAATACAACATATTTTATAGGGCCATATTAACCTTTCTAGTATAAGAGAATAATTTAAATAAAACAATACAGTCGTCAATATTTAACAGCCACTGAAATAGAAAGTGCAGAGTAAAGTGTGTTTGAGGGAGAGAAAAAGCTGGACACGGCGGTGCGTGTGGAGTCTGGTGTGGCTGCGCTGGAGAGAGGATGCTGTGTGCGCTATGGACGCACCGCTTCACTGACGTTTTGACCATCAAACTCTGGTGTCAAGTTGATGGAAGGAGCATCAGGCCAGAATCAGCCAATCAGATGCGTAATTTACGCAGTGATGGCACAATGTTCACATATGAGAGTGTGGTGACAGTGCTACTCAGGAGGATGGTCAGTAGATCATCTTCAAATGGTGCTGACTGATGGACAGACTGTGTTGCTGCATTAACACAGATCAATAGCAGATCAATAGGATGGTTTCTCTACAAATTTTCCTGTTTTTCATGGACTGATCAGAGCAAAGTACAGAACCTGATGGAGCAGCCAAAATAATTGAAGGAGAAAAAATATCATTAGGTTATGAGGTTGTTTTAATATATATATATATATATATATATATATATATATATATATATATATATATATATGTTATTAAAGAGTAAGTACACCCTAAACCAACTTTTTTCTGCTGAGTACATAATTAAAGGTATTGTGGACGATGTTTCGCTTCCGGGTGGATCATCAAGACTATTGGTCCTCCTAATTGTCAATCATGTTTACAAAAGGCCGTCGTTCGTGCTCGTGCCCGGTGCGCACCGCGTCCTTTGAAAATGGATTTTCACTTACCGGTGGCGAGTCTGACGTAGTGGGAAAAGTGCAAATCTTCTTTTGGTAGGTAAGCTTGTATGACTGATGCCGACTCCAACTTGTAAACAGAGCTGTGCACGAGGAAAACGGGGCTCGTGCACCCTCTCCCGCACAGGTAGGCGTGTTGCGTATGCGCATTTTTTTTCAAAATGTGGAGATGGCGTTTCTTTTTTAAACATCGTCCACAATACCTTTAAGTAGTGCTATTGATTGATCCTAGTCCTACTCTTCTCATTTTAGTAAAAGTATTTTAATTTTGCGTATTTAGCTGTAAAATGTCCGGTATACTGGCCACTAAGGGTTGAACGCCAGCTATTACAAGTTAATTTTGCTATTGGCTAAAACGGATTCTTCCAGATTCCCCTGCGTCATCAACTTTCACTGTTAGCCCCACCCCTCCTATAAACGTTGAGAGGAAGAAGAGGGTTTCCTCCAATCACAGCCCTCAGTGAGCATTGATTGACATTGTCACTAAGGAAGTCTAATGCTGCTTGTGTTCCTGCGGTGATGTTTTTGACTCTGTGCTTCTATAAAGAGCAGATTATGTGCTTGTCAGAGGGTTCATCAAGCTATGTGTGTATTTACAGACACATAGTATTCCCATCTTTCTCGTCTACTGCGCATGCGCGGACGTGTGTGTCTGTCTTATCTCTATGTGCGCAAGGTGGTGGGGGAGCAGGGCCCTGAGTACTGTCTGTAAGGCTGTGTGTGAGCTTCACTTTGTGATTGTGTGTGCCTGTAGTTGTAGTGGCAAATTTCAGCTTATAAACTTGCTATGTGTGTGTATACAGACACATCATTGTGTGTATTACAGCCTGTCTGCGCACAGCGTTGACCGGGCTATCTGAGTGGGAGTGTCTTACTGCTACAGCAGTAACGCCCATAATCAAGGCATTGTTTGAATTTCCCTCCAAGTGGCAGGTCAGCAGAAAGAAGGGGTTTAGTTACTCTTTAAATGTTTGTGCAGCAGACAAAGAAGTCCATCTGTCTCTAATTTAAAGCAGAACTAAGTAACTTGCGCTTGGCGCTCCCCCTAAAGGTCAATCTTGGTTATGCCACTGTCGTAAACACTCTGTACACCACGCCGCCTGCCCCACCCCACAGCTACATGCACACCTTTGTTCTCCCAAGACGGTAGCAACCAATCACTGAATAATCCTAATACAACAGTGACACTAAGGGTGCTTTCACACATACAGTCCCATGTGACAATGTGAACAGTATGAGGAAGAGAGACAAGTAAAATAAATTAATTATGTGTGAGTAATATGGAATGGAGTGTGGAAATGTGTGTGATGTGTTTGTGTGCTGACAAAGTGGCTCTGAAAATGGATGGATGGATGAATGGATAGATGGATGAATAGATAGATAGATATTTGTGTGTGTGCTGCCTGATAGAGCGCTGGGTTGCGAGTGTGTGTGTGTGTGTGTGTGTGTGCTTGTTGCGCAATCCCACACTGTCGTAGTGCTGCTGAGCTGCCACCTCATGGAGTTGCTTCGTTCCTCAGACAAAGGTCTTCTCTGCCCTAGTTTTGCTGGCTCCGCCATGATATAAGTTTGAGAGAAGTGAAGTTGTAGACAACCATGTGCAGCCACGGGGCTGGTCATAATCTAGCATTAGTTTGTATTGAGTTGCCGTAAAGCACCGGGTTGGAGGCAAGGAAAGTTGCAAGTGCTGTTTTCTGGCTAGAGACAGCAGATAAAGATGAAAGACCCCCCCCCACCCCATCACCCCATAAACACTTGTATTACCCTTACAGAGACTATGAGAATGATTTATTACAATGAAAAAGTTACTTAGTTCTGCTTTAACTTCCTCAAATGCCATTGTGGGCTTCTGTGCACTCACGTCTCCACATTGAACGATCAAAACGCTCATTTATATAGAGCGGTCTCCACCACTTCTGCACGTGCGCTAATCATTGCTGCAATTTTAGTGAATTCCTCGCAGCAGGTGATGAAACTGCATCACCAAAGAATTTAGGGAGGCTCAGGCAACTGGTTTACTACCCTTTATTTCAGATCTTTGTGAATCCGCCCAAAGAGTATCTGTACACTCTCTTATATAACATAAAATGTGTATCACCAATAAACAAAATATGTGCACATTAATATGGAAAATAAAGTTAAAGTACCTTTTTTATAGCCATTGAGACACCGGGGTGCCATCTTTCCTTTTGAGAAGAAAAAAAAGAAAGATGGCACCCCTGCATCTTAACATCTAATTCATGATTAGCAGATGTTAACCTTGCACTGTTATTCTTACATTGACTGCACAATCTCTCAATGCTATAATTTTAGTTACTCTACCACGCCACCATGTTATTGTTACTGTTGGTTGCATTAGGAAACAAAAAGTTAACATGTACTGTATCCCTGACGACTTGGGAACCAAACCCTCACTGATAAAATACTCTAAAACAGGGGTTCTCAAACTTTTCTGAAGTACCCCGTTATGTCCGACTGCTACATTTTGCTCAGAATTCTGTAAAAAAAAAACTCTATAGCGCATAATGATTAAATTAATGAGTGATAACACACATTTTAAAGAATTTAATTTTGCAATTAAGTGGAATGAAATAGTGTTTAGTGCCTCCTGAATAGATTTATTTCTAAAGGCTCTTTCATTTACGGTCATCTGATGTGGGGCCAAGACTGACCCTTTTATTTTCAGTTCATGTTCTAATCTAAACAATTTTCATCATTAGTTTGTGTGTTTTTGATGTCATTTGTTGTTGTTTTTCTGATCCATTTATTTTTCAATTTTTTCTCATTTATTGTGTCTTTGTTGTCGTTTTGTGAGTTGCGGGTATAAATATTTTTCATGCTTTCATTTATTGTTTCCCCTCTCTGTCTCTCTCAAGTACCCCCTGTAGTGGCATCGATACACGTCCACGTACCTTAATTTGAGAAACACTGAAGGAGCACGTAAACAATAGTGCCATAAATGTTCAGAGAACGTCTTAAACTGTCTATTTGAGACAAAGAAGACAATACACTGCATTGAAGACTGCTTGTACTAGTGTATAATGCAACATGCACTACATCGTAGACTGTTGTACTGCTGTAGTGGTTGGAAATCACCAATATTGGAAGAACTTATTTCACTTTTATAACAAAAGAAGCAAAGTAACCCCGTAAAGTAACTTCATAACTTCAATATTTAAATTAATTAAAAAAAAATAAAAATGTTGAAAACAGATATTCGTGTGTGTGTGTGTGTGTGTGTGTGTGTGTGTGTGTGTGTGTGTGTGCGCGTCCGTGCGTGCGTGCCTGCGTGTGTGACATTTGAAAATACGTATATTACGTACACTCATTTTATTTTTTGCATCATTAGATGTTGATAAAATGTTAATATATGTAATATATAATATATATCACATTGAAGACTGTGATTCATTATGCTCTACATTTGAAATTCTCACTGAAAAATACAGCCATTCACATTAAAACAGGCTCATTAGAAATTACAGGAAATGTTTGAATTAATTAGTTCCAAACGCTGCACATACAGATGAATGTATACACAGCCCATGGACATAATGAATGATTTATGACTGAATATTTAGATTATGACCCTGTAGTATTGCATCCCAGTTAAACACCGACAGGAGGTTTTGTTGACCTCAGCAGCAAATCATCAATAATAAAGCAGGATCATTTTGAAAGCCTGTTCCCTATACTTTTGTAACAAGCGTATATCATCAAATTAAAGTTTTAAGCAAATAATGCAGTTTTAATAAATAAACAGCAGTCAAAACTTAATAAGGTTGCACATGCATGGATGAGGAATGGATGATGGATGGATGGATGGATGGATCCATCTCCATTGATTTTCCATTTTATCTCATCCACACTAGTTGGATGATAGTATGATTTCCGCAATACTGTCAAGTGCAGAATTTTTTCATTCATTTACTGCACTTTACAGAAAGTGCATAAGGTCAAAGTTTAGTTCCTTTTAGAAGTCTGAAAAACCAGCAGGACCTTCTGTTGGTTAAACAAAACTGTCTTGTCCTCCCTAACCCTATCCCCTAACTTGGCGCAGGAGATACGACGTTCTGGGTGTGGCTTATCCCCAGGCTAGTGTAACAGCGCCCTCATTTATATCTTTTTCCCCACAGTCACCATCCATCCATTTTCCAACACTCTGGCTCCATTTCAAGATTGCAGGGTCTTCTCATGTGCCAGTCCATCACAGGGTAAACATACACACAAATGAAGAACAATTTACAATCCCATTTACTCCTAATGGGCAATCTAGGGACAATTATTGTCATATCTATTTTTGTCCCACTGTCTAATACAGTCATTTTTAACCTGAGTTCAACTGAACCCCAGGGGTTTGTTTAGTCAGTCTCATGGGTTTGGCCGGGTCAAGACGTACACACTAAAAATGTAATTTCCAAATAATGAATTTCCAAAATAAATTACGATAATGTTAAATTTTACTTTTAAATATTAATTTCTGCAGATGCATTACATACAAAAAATATCAGTCCGTAAGCCAAATCACATATTTTCATGGAATGGTACCACCAGGTGTGGCAACATTTAACTGTGTTTTCCTGAAGGGCACATATCCATAAACTATTAAAAAAAAATGTTGAAGCCAAGGTTGTGACAGTATCTTAGTGCCAGTAATGAACTCTTATATATATGGAAGACTGGGTCAGATTCTAAATCACAAATTATGGGGTGGGGGATTTTCAAAGCACAATATTTATTGAACAAAAGGACCAATCCCAACAAACTAACAGACAATAAGTAAGTCATCATGTGACCGATTTGCTAATTTAATAGGTCAAAAGGTTAGAATAATTGCCCCTTGCGTCTTTAAATCACCTTATCCAACTTACCAATGGGAATTGATCAGTCATGTAGGGCTTAAATAATAGCTAAAAAGTTGGCAAGTCCATTTTATTCCTGAAAGTGGGGAATTTATTTGTGGCAGCATTGGTACGTAACCAAATTTGACACATCTTTGAAAATGACAGTTTTAAGCCTTACACAACCACCAAACGATTAATAACATCAGTACGGCAGCATTAATAATAAACAACCTGTAACATTATTGCAGGACATCTTTTGTACTGATAAGTTTAGAATACTAAAAAAAACATCATAGCTGAGTGATTCTGGGCAGAGAATCTCATGAGCGATGAGGTCAGCTTATGAATCCACAAGTCAGAAATGTGAATAGCTTGGGGGTCTGCATGGACCAAATCTTATCACATGGATGCCTGCAGTCACTGAAATCCATATGTTGTTAGAAAAAGAGTTGATGCAGGCTGTTATTAGTAAAAGATATTAATAAAAGACAAGACAATTATAATTTGCTGATCTAGTTTGTTACGTGTAAAGGACGTCATTACATCCTCTCATTGCTGGGGCACAGATCCTGGGGGGGTGATGCCCTGTGCTATCATCTTGGTCCCATACCACGGGCATTATATCAAACCACGTGGGCACCCTTTGAAAGACTGATAGATCCAAACTCTCAAAACGACAGAAGAAGGATTTTTCTCCATCAGATTGCATCCTGTCTAACTCGGCTTGCATCATCGATGGAATGGCCATTGTACAAAAAGTCATGGAATGCTTCTTTTTGTAAAACCTCTAATGCAATATTCTCTACAGTCCTAATGGAGGGACTGCTCAGTCTCTAAATTCGCATTGTATTCATTGTCTACAAGGAAAACTGCCTAAAAAATAACGAGAGGGCTCAAATAGGCTCAAAAAGGCTCAAAGACATTTGGTAAGATTGCATCTGGTCATAGGTTGAAGTATTCTACAGAGTGGAAGCAACAAGACTCATCTGAATGACTTCTTGGTTCAAGACTGGAGCAAAGAACAATGTCACACTTTTTCGGCTCGCGAGCTACTTCTATCACGAACAACTCTTCACGATCTACTGCGTTTGGGCGGTAATAATTTTAAATAATTAGATTTAAATATTTACCCTATTACAATTATGTTTATTATAAATATTACAATTATTAAATAAATATTCAATATTTGTATAATATTAGGGGAAACAAATTTATTTGTAGAGCAAATTTCATACACAATGTATTTCAATGTGCTTTACATAATTCAAAAGTGGAACAGAAAACATTTAACGGTTCAAAAATCAATAAGAACATTAAATCAGCAGTAAAAACATTTAAAATCTCCTTCTCAGTCATTCACAGGAGAGAAAAAGAAAAGCCTTTAACTTGGATTTAATGTTTTCTACATTGGATGCTGACTTCAGTTCTGCTGGAAGTTTGTTCCACTTCTTTGTATTAAAATACAAAAATAATATTGAAACAGTAACAATTAAAAATGGAGTTTGGTTAAAAAAAAATTTTTAAAATACAATGACGAAAAATATTTTGAAAATGAAATTTGTAAAATATACGGAGTAAAATATAGCCTGTCCTTTTCATCATGGCAGAACTAAAACTCTGTGTGATGGTCAGCAGTTTGTTTCCAGCAGCATCACATCATCTCTAATCTCTCAATAATGATCCACATTAAAAAAAAATCACATTTAGTGGTGCCAGTCAGTAGCACACAGAGCGTTTCAGTGTTTGTAGCTCATTTTGTTCTATAGAGGGTTTTCACCTACGTCACTTTCTAAGCATTAACCCGGAAGCACGGCCATGTTGGAGCTAAGCGGTTCATAGGAGGCCCACAGAGGTGTACTCTGTGATGTATAAATCACAGAAAGATGCAAAGGCATACAGGGAAGGGCTTGGTCCGCAGGAAAGGGCACAATATTTGGAAAAGATAAGGTTTATTGGTGGTGCAGATCCATATGAGTCGCTGCCTCGTCTTGGATCATTGACGACCCAGAGTGTCTTCCATCTATTATGTATCCTGATATTGTCAACTACCTGGATTGCGGAGGAGACGTAAGCGGTGTGATCAGAAGCAGGAGCGAGGCTAGCAACCGAGCTACAAGCTAATCCTCAGAGAACGCCGCTTCCTTCCATCCTGCGTTCTAATGTCCACTCCAGGTTGTAAATGAACAGATTGGTGCGCTAGTGCCCCCGCACACAGAGGTCAAAAGCTGAATCTCAATCAACACAAAATGCCTCCCCGATTGACAGGTATATCGCGATCGATGCATTGTGCACCCCTGGTCTATGTGAAAAGCTGGATGGGAAAGAGCTGTTTGACGCACATGATGACAAATGTGTCTCTGATGTTGAAGATCTACAAAGTAGCCAGGAGGAAGCAGACACAAGATTACTCCTTCATGCCGAGCACTGCAGCAAGTCAGAACTGACAGCTGCTGTTATCGTGACACAAGATAGTGATGTCTTCATCTTGGCATTGTCCTTTACACCAAAGTTAAGTTGCCCAGTATACTTCAAATGAGGATCCAATACCCGCACTGAATACATTGAGTTTGGAAAACTGCAAATGCCCATGGTCTTGAAAAGAGTGCATGCCTCATGGTTTCCACTCATTCACCGGTTGTTACACTCACTACGGTTACATAATGTTTTGTAATTTGGATTTAGTAATTCTGAAATTCCGAAATAAAGTGTTCTGCTTCGTGTTTACATGGAAATAGTAATTTCAAAAGAGAGTTTGACATAAAATTTTTAAAATGTGTCACTTTTTTTCTGTTAAGTACCATCATGGATTCACAAATAAATGTCTCACTTTTAGGCATAAAATGGATTTGGACACGTTTCAGCTATTTTTTTTTTTTTTTTGAATATTGCTCAGATTTTAAGCAAGGGTCTATTTTTCTGACCTTTTGAAATTTGATGACCAACGACATTAGTATATTGGTCCCATGTTGTAAAACACACAATTCCAAACATTTTGAGTGATAATGTGTTGAGATTGGTTTACTCGTTCAAGAGATATCACACTTTGAACTTCCCCCACCCCACAATTTGTGATCTCGAATCTGATCCAGTATTCTATATATAAGAGTTGATTACTTGCACAAAGCTACTGTCCCAAGCTTTCTTACTATGGACTTTATTGACTTTTGTTAGGTGCACTGAGATGACTTTGTTGTAATTTGCGGTATATAAATAAAGATGAATTGAATTGAATTGAATTTTATTGAATTTTATTTTATTTTATTTAATTTAATTGAAAGCTTGGCTGAAACGTTTTTATCGTCTGTGGGTATGTGCCCTTCAGGAAAACAGTAAAATGTTGCCTCCCCAGGTGGTACCAATCCATGAAAATATGTGATCTGGCTCACAGACCATATATTATTTTGAAATAATACATAACTATACCTGCTAAGAAAATCTTAGAGAGATATAAGACTGATATTGGATATTGAGAATGTGTGTAAATGATTTGTCATTTGATTTGACACAAATCATTTATGTGCATAAATGATCATTTATGTGTATACATCATTTGTCATTTGTTTTATCAGTGAATGTAAGTATATCACAATATTCTGGAGGGATCTGTAAAATAACATTAACAGGACAACTGGACAAACAATCCACTTAAAAAAATAAAAAATATAAAAGTGTTTCAACAAAAGCGTGAGTGAGAAAGACCACATCCACAAGAAAAAATGGCTTGAATTTAAACCCTGTTTGAGCACTTTCAGGAGGAAGTATTACTGCACCATCATCATTAGTGAAATGAAGAGTTGATGAAGGCTTTAAAGACTATCTTTGTTTGAACAAATATAATAAAGTCTGATGATAGTGTCATGATTTATGTTACATTAGTTATCATTTGTTGTAATTTTGTTTGACTGCTTTCCTGCAATGGTGGAAACATTAAGGTATATATTGTATTGCAGAGGTGGCAAAAGTACTCAGTACTCAAGTAAAAGTATAAATACTTGAATAAAAAATGACTTTGGTAAAAGTAAAAGTATTGAAGTTGCTCTCTTACTTGAGTAAAAGTAAAAAAGTACATGCTACCAAATGTACTTAAAGCTGATATCCAGAGTTTCTGAGAAATCTATGTTTATGTATGATTCTTTTGAAACGCGGAAAAAATACCTAACGAGTCTTTTACTATGGTCTACTGCCGGTGTTCATTCATATACGTCAATGTATATAAGTCCCGCCTTCATCCTAAAGACCCCTATACACATCGTGTCGCGATCTCCCAGCCAATAGGCTTCCACTTCCTGTAGCGGAGACTGTCAATCAAAGTGAATGCGCGCGCATAAACTGTGCATGAAAACAAGGCCGCTCGTCACAACAGCAAACAGGAATCCCTCTGAGCAGCATAGTATCATGGAGGAGCGCTCCGAAACTCCAATGCTTCAACTAAAAAACAAAAGAAAAGTCCAGCTTGCGGATAAACAACAGAATTTATCTCAGAGCAGCTATTCAAAGGTGGAGGGACTTGCGGCTTTTAAAAGGATTCCAAACAGACCCTGATTTGGCAACATTTCTCATGGACAGGTAATAAAAATGCTTTAATCAAACTACCATAAGTGTTTTATTAATGAAAAACAATACTACACGTCAGTGACGTGCCGTGGCCACTAGGGTTGGGAAGGCACGTTGCAAATCGAGACCACCAATGACAATTTCATATGTATATAAGTGTTAATTCAATTCAAATCAATTTTATTTGTATAAAGCAATTTCCTACAAAGTCATCTCAATACGCTCATCAAAATATAAAATTCATAATAAGAAAGAAAAAACCCAATAAGATCCACATGAACAAGCATTTAGCCATCGAACAAAATCAACATCATAAATACCATTAAAGAAACATAAACAATTATTTTATATAGCCTCCATACTCTCCCAACAAGATATATCTCATGATACGGCAGCACATCCGAAAACAGAAAATGACAACAACAACTCAGAACAGCCTCAGTGAGGAGCATCCACAAAGCCAATCCTTCCTTTTGTTCCATTTACTGTAGAAAGTACCAACAATGTTCTGACCTTAACTTTGCTGAAGGTTTGGTAACTCAAGTCTTCGTCTCCCATCTTTTAAAAGCTGTTGTTTTTCCTCAAAAAAAAGTTTCTCTATCATCTCTAGCGCTGTCATCCTGCCTGTAGTGTTATTCCGCCCACTAGCTAGAGAACGTAGCAGCAGCGGTCACATGGCATCTATTCACTAATGTACTGTGAACTTAGGAATAGCATTTAGCATAGCACGGTTACGTGCAATGGCAGCGTAAAGAGCTGCCTTTGCACGTAAATGGTTGTCATCTTGGGGACCTGACTGCGCATGCGCAAACACGTAAAAACACGTAATGGGAACGGAGGCAGAAGAGCAATGTGCATTTGGGAGGGGGCGTGGCCTCCCTCTGCCTTACTATACTATAATTTATAATTATATTATAATTAAAACAAATAATCAAAATATCAATTCACCCTTGGGTAGGCACTGCCTACCTTGCCTACCCTGACGGCATGTCACTGCTACACGTGTGTTAAACAATGTTGCACAAAAGTAGAGGCGTGGCTTCTGGTAGATTGGCAGAGGCAGGGGGAGGAAGTGCAGCTGTTTAGGGAGGGACATCGAGAAGTTTGCTTATGAATTTTCTCTCTCTCTTTTCATCCTCCGGATATCAGCTTTAAGTTACAAAGTATAAAGTAAAACAAATGTCCCTTCAATAAAAAGACAGGGTTTTTAAACCAGAAAATTCCAAACTGGTACATAAAAATAAATAACATGCCAAAAAAACTAATTATAATAATACTCAAGTAATGTACTGATACCAGGAATAACAACTTAAGTACAGTAACAAAGTATTTGTACACCGTTACTTGTCACCTCTGTTGTATTGTAAATAATAAATAAATAAATAAATAAATAAACAAAAGTTTCCCCTTTCCCGCCATGTGTTTGTTGCTCGTGCTTTGGACCAAGAGCCGGATAACCCCGCCCTGCTGGCAGCGCTCAGGCCAGTCATTGGTCCAACACAGCCCCGCCCACTCATAACGGGCTCTGAACACAGGGCTGCTGCTGGTCCCACGGTGAGTTTGGATCCTAGAGTTGTAGTCTAGGAGCACTGAGCAGAAATGCTGTGAACCAGCGGCTTGCTCCGGTGATCCTGTCGGTGACCGAGGCTGCTCAACCACACAATGATGCTCAGAGCCGGCGGAGAGCCCTCACTCAGCTCTGCGGGACCTGCGGCTGCTGCTGCCGCCGTCACCTGTCTGCTGGTGACCGGGATGCTGGCGGTCACCGGAGAACACCCGAGCCCCTCGGCCCAGCCATGGGAAGCTTCAGACGGCGAAGCGAAAGCCTTCTCCGCGTACATCAGGAGGTTGTCCCGGGAGAAGAAAGCAGTCATCGGTCCGACGCGGAGCAGCGCTCCCCCGGGGCCAGTGGAGCATCTTACCCCAGCTGACCTCTTCATAGCCGTGAAGACTACCGGCAGGTATCACCGGCAGAGGCTGGAGCTGCTGTTGGACACCTGGATCTCCAGAAACATGCCACAGGTGAGAGAAGTCAATTCAACAAACTAGTCAACTTTAAAGTCACAGAAAACTGTTCAAACTCTGATTAGTTTGGTGTTTTTAACACCAGCCTGTGAGGATCAGTGATGAAGAAAACAGAGGTGGCAAAAGTTTTCTGTACTCAAGTAAAAGTATAGATACTTGAATAAAATATGACTGGTAAAAGTAAAAGTATTGCAGCACTGCAGGACACAGGAACCCTGGACTTTTTCAAACACAGCTCAGGGTTTAACCAGAATAAAAAGCTATTGTTCAGCCTCAGGACAGATTTCGATCTTTCTACAAAAAGCTGCATGAATGTGCCATGCATCACTTTATAGAACTTCTTTGTTTTTATGGTTGTGTATTTGAAGGGGTACCAGGCATGGTGTTTTATGAAGCTATTAAAGACAGTTTGTGGCATCACATGGTCATTGGGAAACAGTTTCACTTTGGTCCGTGGAGCAGGAGAAGGAGATCACATCATTAGTGAAGCTCTGGTGCTTGATGCCCCGATGAAGCCTGTTTCGTTTGGCGAAGTCCGTGAGTGAGTCATAAGTCCATGTGTCCGTGTGAATGTCTGTGTGATAATCCTTCTATCCATCCGCTATTTTAATTATATCCATGTTTTTTAAGGCTCTTATTAAATAAATTGTCTCGACTTAAGTCCAGGCGGCAGTCTCGGACTATGTTGTCACCAGCGCGTCATCGCGACAAGTCGTGCATGCGCAGAACGACCGGAATTAATTTAAGAGGAATTGTTTACAAGATCAAGTAATTATTTAATTCAGAATTAAAATCGGAATTAACCAGCCACTTAATTTGGATTTAAGTTTAATTTGGAATTAAATTTGCATTAGGAATTAACTAAGTGTTTACATGGTCAGGTTGAAGAGGAATTAACTTTTATTCTGAATTAAAGGGGAATTGAAGCTCCCATGTAAACTTGGCCAATGACATGGTCAGACTTAACTATAATAGACTTTCTATGTTTTATCCAAACTGATATGAAGTGTGTACAGTAAAGTAAATCCCTTCCTTCCTTTAATGGCGAGTATGAGAATAAATTTAAGGTTTCTGTTTTGGCAACAACAGCACTTTTACTGAGCTTTGTAGATGACATCAGTGTTACTTAGCCTTCAAAACACTTTGTAGGATGAATGTTTTCACAGCATTAGATCATGGCAGACTGGCAAAAGGATTTTAGTGACAGAACTGGGTTTATTATGAAGGGAAACATCTTAGTTTTAGGAATGTTATCCATTTTTTTCATTTTATTAGAGAAAAACTCATTGTTCCACCCTTTTAGCATTAACTCACATCACCAGACAGTGACTGTTAGCATTCTGTGATTTTATTACCACTTCAGCACTCGTGATGAGGGGTGGGAACCTCTGGGTACCTCACGTTACGATAAGATACGCGATACAAAGCTCACAATAACGATTATCTCACGATATGACAATAATGCAATTATTGATATATTGGTCAGAAATCAGTCTACGATAATCGATGACATAACAAGAAAAAAAAAAGATTAAGTGAAAAATACAATTTTTATTTTATATCTCTGAAAGACAATACATTGAAAAAGTGTCCTATGAACAGTGACACTATTTTAGTGTAACATTTCTGTAAATAAGTGTTAACATACCAATGTAAATAATAAGTATTTTCAATAGTGCTTTCTGTAAACAATAAATAGGGTCTTTCTTACCAGACACCATTATAATGCAAAATTACAGTAAACAAACAGTGACACAATTTATATGAAGTTTACCTGCACATTTTAGTGAAAAAGCAGAAAAGGGTTTGAAAATAAAAAAAGTAAATCTTAAATCAAAAAAAAAAAACCCTGATACTAGCACGAGCATATCAACAATTGAGATGTTGTCACACTCCTACTCATGATCTAGTTTTGTATTGGTTGCTGATGACAATGATTTCTGCAGTGGATTCATGCAACATTATTAGGAGGTATCTATGGACGGTAATGTACGTATTTTACCAACATCTGTTACAACTGAAAATGGAATAGTTTCCATCAAGTTTAAAGGGAGAGGCTGAAACAGAATGAGTCTCAGTGCCACAGATAAATATTTTAGATCAAAGAGGAGCTTGGAACAGATTTTGAGGATTGAAATCCTGACTCACAGTGGTTGGAGTCAAAGCTGGATCCGCTGCTGTGAAGCACATGTGGGAGTTCAAAGCCCTTAATTGAATGCAGACATGAAGCAGCGGTTCTTCTGATCTCGACTTTCAAAACCAAGTGTTTTTTTTTTTTTTTAGAAAAAACGCTTTTGCCGAGTCATGCCGCTGTTGATATGTAAACACAAGTGTTTGCAAGGGGATGTCAATGGATTTATGTTAGTGTGTGTGTGTGTGTGTGTGTGTGTGTGTGTGTGTGTGTGTGTGTGTGTGTGTGTGTGTGTGTGTGTGTGTGTGTGTGTGTGTGTGTGTGTGTGTGTGACACATTCCTGAAACTGGTCTCACGGTCAGGTGTGTGGTGTTCGTAACTCTACCTGTTTCCCAGACACACCTCCGCTCCTCGCAGACTGCTGAGTAATGGAAATACACAGACACCTCTGCAAACACACACAGGCATGCCCTGGGAACACGGTGCGTTTCTCATGGGAACTAAAGAAATGTGTTCGATCACAGGAGTGCACACACACACACACACTGGCAGCACTTTCTCCTGTCATTATGTTTGCTGCTATTTCCTGTGTTGTAAAACTCAAATCCTGCAGACCCTTTCACACACATTTTATTTCCCTCCGACTCTCCCCCACCCCTCTCATCACTCATGACCTTGGTCACACACTGCTTTGATACACACGCACACACACACACACACACACACACACACACACACACAGATTCTCCCTCTCACATACTGATGCAAAGTTCTCTGGAGGGGCTTAAGAGGTTCAGTAGAAGAAAAAAACACACTGACAGAATCTCACAGCTGGCTGGGCTCGCTGCCTCTCATTTTCATTTTTCACGTGCGCTGATGTAATCACACGGTATTTCAACCTGAGATTTACTCATTAAAAACCAGCAGGATCCCTATGTGCAAGTTATTACCAGAGGTGTAAAGAGTACTGATATATTCTACTTAAGTAGAAGTACTATTACTTGATTGAATTTGTACTCAAGTACAAGTAAAAAGTAGCTCCATTAAATAGTACTTAAAGTACAATTTAGTAGTTACTTTCATCCCCCCCCCACCCCCAACAACTTTTTTTTTGGTAACAAATCTTGCCACGGTTCCATTGCACACAGTAAACATTTCATGTATAAACTTAAAAAGGAAGAAACAAAATTTTGCACAATTAATAGATTTTCCACTAAGGCATCTGTATAAAATTAAATGTTTGTCAAAATGTATATACATAACACCCAATAATTCAATTCAAATTAAAAAAAATTCTCAGGCTCCAAGTATGTGGGTGCCAAATGTGCCATGTGGGTAACAAAACCCTAACCTGAACCCCAGAAAGTGGCTGATCATGTTCATCGTGCGACCATGAAAGAGACCATGAAACAGAAATTAAAAAATAATCACACAAAATATTTTTTTTATTTTATTTATTCAGTTTATTTCCGACATGGTTACATTCAATTTTGTTTACATTTTTTTTTTTTTTTTTTTTTTTGTACATGCCGAAAAAGGAGACGAGAGAAGCAGTTTGCTTTTCTGGGTCCCGTCCCCTGTTTTGTACACCGAAAATTTACATCAAAGCTTGTCTCTCTGGTCAAACATTCTGAGGTTGTTCTGAACAGTCCTTTTTTGTGTAGGATTTATTCTCATCTGTAGTCAGTGTTGTCTTTTTTTTTAATTTTTTTTTTTTATTTCTCCTCCTCTCTATCGTTGTTCGTGTCGGCCTTGTTCCCTGCCAGACGTTGTTTGCATCCTCCAGTTCAAGAAAAGTTCATCTTCTTTCGAAGTTGTTCGAAAGGTTTTTCCCTTGTCATCCATGACGTCACCACTCGGGAATGTCTCTTTTGGACACACAAGTTTGCAGCTTGTTTTGTCTCTACATCAAGGTTATTCCAGCTGTTGTTAGTTCTATTGGCAGTGTTGTATTTTCCACTGTTAGATTTAACCCTTTCTTGTATAAACACATTACTATGTCTTAGTTCATAAGCAAGGTAGTAATGTAATCCTTAATCACCCCACCACCTAGCAATTGAAATGAATAAGTGACAAACCTTTTTTACTCTTGGTTTCCACATTGAATTCAGTGTCAGTGAAATAATCACAGTCTGAGTTTTGTTTCCAGTGTTTATATAGATTTGGGTCCATGTCCGTGATTACCATCAGTAATGTTGTTGTTTAGGTGGATCCTTCGTATTTTCCCAAGTCTTCCATCGTTTTGAATAATAGTGGTGTGATATGTATCCTGCAGTTTTTCGTCCACGTCTTTAGAATCTTTCCTCCTTTTTTTATTTGGAGTGCCTTCCATGCAATGCTTGCGTTTCGTTTTGTCAAGTTTTCATTAATAAATACCTTTGTTTCCTTCAGTTTTTTGCCTTGCTTCAGTAGTTCTCCTTTAAATTTCACATTCTTGAAGGTGATTTTTACAGCTCTGTTATCATTTCTCTCTGGCAGGAGATGGCAGGAGTTGATGTTGTCAGGTTTCAGGACAATGTCCTTCGACTCCAAGTAGTCAATGACCTGTTGTTCAATCGATTTTGTTTCTTCGTCACTCGCGTAACTCCTGGGTATTATCTTTAGGCCTGTGATGATGACATCTTTCTCTCTTTCCTTTTGTTTCAGCTCTTCAACCCTCGCGTTCAACAGTTTTATCTCTTCAGCATTCCTCTCATTCTGCTGTTTCAGTACCTTTGCTTCACTTTGAAGGTTTTCCAGTGATTTTTCCAGCGTCTTTTCCAACGACTTTATCTCGGCAGATAGATCGTCTTTGAGGTTTCGGAGACCCTTGTGTATCATCTCCTTGTCCTCTTCCAAACCCGGATCAGGTTCTGGAGGGCCTCAATGCGGTTTCTTTTCATTTTGGGCCCAATTTTTCAGGCTGTTCAGCTGTAAGCCAGCTGTAGCCAAGGATGTGTTATCTGCTCTCTCCAAAAGACCAGAGAAAATGTGGTCACAAAAAATAATAATTTACCCAGTAGCGGTAGGGTGTAGAAATGTAATGAATTACTTTACTTATTTTAAAACTTAACTTAAGTACAAGTAAAATTACTCATTTAGAAATATACTCAATGTATTACTATTAAAAAAGTGAATGCAAAAGGGGGGTGATCTAGCAATGCAGCTGCAGATCTCAGGATTTCTGACTGTAACTGTGAGGTTAAGGTGTACTAGTACTAGAAATGCAGTAAGCTTTGGTAATACTTTGCGTTACTCAGAAGAGAGAAGTTTACTGTGATTTGTCTTCCAAGGCTTGTTCATTTATGTATCAGTATTTGTTAAATGGGAGTAAGTCTTTAAACCATATGTCAAACTCATGGCTCGGGGGCCAAATCCGGCCCTTTGGAGCATCCAATTCAGCCCGCAGGAGAAAGTGAAAATGATAGAGAAAACATGAATCATTGTGTAAATGAAACTCAACAATATTTACAGGGGCTCACAGTTTTCCTGGTGCTTTTATTGCATGATGGCAGTCATTTTCAATGTTAAACTGTTCTTACAAAATCTTCAGATTATTACATAACATTTTCCTTCATTAAAAAGAATCTGGTCACGAATCTAGGAAATGTAAAGTGAAGACCCTGTTGGGACTGATATCTGTCACTTATTGCTTGGATATTGTTGGTTTCTTACATAGTTTATATTTTATGTATACGTATAAATGCAAACTAGGGCATGTTTAATGTTGAAATCCCTCTTGAGATCAAACTGCTTCATATTTGGCCCCTGAACTAAAATGAGTTTGACACCCCTGCTTGAACCCCATAAAACTGTAGCATAAAGGCTAAACCAGGCACGGCGCCAGGATGTTTTTACTCCCAGTGCTAAGGGGGTGCAGGATTGGTATGTGTGGGTGCTGAGAATTAAAAAAAAAAAAAAATACTCTTACTTCTATAAGGAGTTTCGTATTTTTTCTTTAATAAAAGACGTTGTGCGACACAGAATTTTAGATATAAATGTAGTTTTAACTGAATTTGGTCAAAGTATATTTAACAAATTAGTTAAGCATAATACAGGTGACCACAAGGCAATGGCAACAAAAAAAATAATGAGCTAAAGTTATCTATTCAACACCTGACAGCCACTCTTTCGCCTGCCAATAATCAGACAATAAACCTAAAATGCAAAACGTCAGGGAAGAACTAACTCACCCTAGTTGTTTTATACGAGAACGATGTGTTTGTTGTTGTTTCTGTGTGTATGGACAGGCAGGCAAGATTGCTGAGTAGAGGGTTTGCCTTTCGGTTAGTGGGGTATGTTTTAACGCGCCGCATGCAGGAAAAACTGTGCTCACATGAGGTGACAGGTAGCGTGACAGAAATGAGTATAAGTTTGTAGAGGCTCCCTGGGAGACAGGCTCTTGGTCTTCATTTTCAATGGGAACTTTCTTTTTCTTAATTATCCATTGCATTGGACTGCTAGTAAACGCTAAAATGATGCGCGAAAAAGACCCCTCCGTCCCCCCCATCCCCTATCACACACACACACACACACACACACATACAGTGGTATATGTTAATCAATGGGCCCCATTGAATGGGGTACAAGCAGGGAATTGATTGGAACAGAACGGCTACTCTGGAACTTTTCAATGTTTTTGAACTCAATAAGTTAATAATAAAAATATTTTAAAATAGTAAATAAAATGCTCAAGGAGCTTAACTGGGGCTACACAAATTTCTTACGGGGCTATAGCGCCCCCTAACCCCGGTGTAGCGCCGTCCCTGGGCTAAACCAGGTACTCTGGAGAACAATTGGAAGGAAAAACATGGAGAACATAAATAAGAAGACACAATGAAACAATGAGTCACATTTAACTACAAGGATTCAACTACACAATAAAACAATAAACTATTCAGGATGTGACTGTGAGTGCTGTCACAGGGTTCTTTTGTCTTTAGGAGTTATTTAACCCTTTTAACTGGCAACGATGAAACCATGAATGTGTTCACGCCTACATAACACGCTCTCTACAGGGATCCAATGAACCACAGACAATCACAGACAAACATTCTCCTCCTGCTGATTTTTAGACTGAGTAGGGGTGAGTATTGGCAAGGATGTTGCAATACAATACGTATCACGATACATTATTATCGTGATGTATTCTACCCAGTTTTTATCAAAATTAAATGTAGAGATGAAAAATAAAGTTGCTGTATATGTTCATCAGAAGATATTGATCATTCAGAGGACAACTTGAGTCAAAACTATTTGCTTCAAAACATCCTATTTTTTATTTATTATTAGTGTTTTTGCACATTTTCACTGACAAAAAGAAAATGCAGTGTTACACACTGTCATCATAAAATAAAGTACAACAAGCTTATTTTCACTGAATTTACTGTATAGAGTCTCAAAGTAACCATGAGAACGTAATGACGGCATTGTAACAACTGTAAGTGAGAACATTAAGGATAAATCACCCTGAGTTACTGATAATGCACAAAAATAAGAAAAAAATGATTGATCCTATTGTATTAGTTTAAGCACTAATCTGAACAGATTATATGAGAATAAAATGCCTGCACATACACAAATATTGCAGGCATTACACACTGCCATCATAAAATCAAGTGCATCAAATAACCATTACAACACATTGAAAGCATTGTAACCACTGAAATATTGCACAAATACACAAAAACATTGATTAAATATAAAACAAAACAAAAAATTCGAAAAACATTTTATTTAAAAAATAGATTTAAAATCGGCACCCAAAAAATTGCAATATATTGTGAAATCGATTTTTTTTTCACACCTCTAGCAATGAATGCACAGAGAGAAGATAAAAGCATCCATCCACAGTGCAGCTATTACTGATTTGTTTAGTGGTCAGACATATACAGATGGTACCCAGTTTACACACAGGTTTCATTTGTTACGTTTTAGATTGAGGCCATGAGGTCTCTGTAGTTTCACTTTGTGTTTCTCCCATTTTTGTTCCTAATCTTTCTCATGTGATCCACTGGGTGAGTCACAAAACTCAAAAAATGTGTTACAATTCTTCCAACTTGTTCATTGTCCTCTGATTCAAGGCTGAGAACTGCATAAAAGCCATTAGTCAGTGGAGCTATAAACAGCCTTAGAACAAACCTGACAGTTGAAACGTTAACGCTCATTGTTTTAATCCCATTGTTCGACAATACGCAGCCAAAACAGACTTATCTGCTGTTCACTGCATGCGCACCACAGTGTGTGTGCATGTGTGTGTGGCTTCCTGTGGAAAGTTATGGGGTCCTCGTGGTTTCCTGAGTGTGCAGTGACCCTTAGTCTCGTCACTACCGTGCATAAACACTCACATTCGGGTAACTGGGATATCATCAGCAGCTGCTGCTGGTGACAGACAGGAGGATGACCTTTGACCTTTGTCTGAGCCGTCATCATGCTGCTGTTTAGGAAAAACAGAGAGTGACCGACTCCAAGGACAATGTCCTGTATTTTAATGATGAAATGATAAAAACTGTTTCTTTTTCCACAGACGTTCATATTCACTGATGGAGAGGACAAAAGGCTTAGGAAAATTCTGGGTGAGAAAAACACACACACACACACACACACACACACACAATGTTTACCTCTTCAGCCCCAACGGACCCGCCGGCGGGGGCAGCTCCAGCTTCCGTGACTCTCACGGGTCTTAATGTTGTAAAGAATGAATGAAATCACACATTCTATTGTAGCCAGCCCTCATTCAGAACAAAAGACCACAGCACACACATTATATTTAAAGAGGGAAAAGTCGACAACTCGCCAAACTCTACATTTTTCCACTGCTGTGAGTCACAAAATAAACACAGAGCTCTATAACAAGAGCCTACGTGAAACACCGCCACAAAATCATAAAGTACACAAAAGTACCTTTGTAGTTTCTTATCAAAAGTTGCTCCAATGTGCATAAAACTCCATATTTTGCTAAATCCAAATCGCATTATCAGACAGACACCACCATTACACACAACTGAGAACTTCTCAGTTGTGTGTCACTCAGTATCATATCTTTCCAAAGTTTCGCGTTATCTGTAACAAGGGCTGCCAAGTTTCAGAAAATGACAAGAGTGAGATATTAGTGACATGATGCGTTCCAACGAAGAAAAAAAAGTGTCCTTTTTTTAACATGGCTTTGGCCTGTTTTAATGTTAATTTATACCTTACGACTGATGTCCTCACCTCCATGCTAGCGGCTCTCCCTGCACTGTGGCCTCCTAATCCAGAAATTAGAAATGAAAAATTAACAAGAATTTTGACAAAATACATTTATTTGTCAATATTTCATTTCAACCAACTCTCCATCATTTAGCTGGGGAAATGTCTCATGTTGTAGGTGTTTGTCTCAGATTTTGATGCCTTGATGACAGAGGCAGGGGGCTCCCACTTAAAACACTGTGGCCCAAGGCAGTGCTACCTTTACCTCAGCTCTCCTTGTCTGCAACAGAAAGGAGGTCATTAAAAAGCTAATCATGTAAAAAACATCAAGTGATTTTAGATTGAATGAATGTCTTAGCAGCAAACTCAATGTTCATAGAAAAACACTATTACATACAAAAATATTAAAATAAGAACAGTTAAAATGAACATTAGATTACATTTACTATGTATTTATGCTGATATAACCTATAAGTGCAATTCAGCTGAATAAGTTTTAATTAATTTAAGTTAATGTCTAGCACAGCCATACACACACGTAGGAGTGGGCAATATGAGGGAAAAAATCACATCACCATTTTTTGATTTTGTAAAATCACGATCACGATTTTTCATTCAAATCATTTAGACTATTTTAAAGTTATTTACCAATAAAACAAAGCAATTCGCTTACTTAAAATCATTGCCCTAAATGGAAAAAGGAATGAAAGATTATTTAAGACAAGGACTTTTTCAAATATTTTTTTAAAGTTGTATGTAAGCAATTTATCAAACTGGTTCCATGTACAATTAACATCAAACAAAAGCGCTGACATGTTCTTATAGTCACACATAGTCTTTTTACTTTGTTTAACTAAAGTGGTGTAGCATTAGCATCACTTGCATTAGGCCTGGGTGATATGGACCAATACTCATATCTCTATATTTTTCCTGGCAATAGGCGATATGAACCATTTATTTTTTATCAATAGTTTTACAAGAAAAGCAATAATGGGTAAAGTAAATCACATTCAGGACACTGTCTCTTTAAGAGTGTGGAAACAGCCCCGTTATGTATGTATGGCAGCTCTGCTGTCTGTAACCACTAAGGGTCCTACTTCAATCTAAACAAAAATTAGCAGGTCATGTAGAAGCTTAGAAAAATGTTATTTTGTAATCAGTATGTGATTTTCGGTGAAAAGTGGCTGGGGCTTAAGAGGATAGGAAAATATGGGTGAGGCACACACACACACACACACACAATGTTTTTGCTGAGTCGTAGCAGTCATGTTATCTGCAGTGTAAGAGGCAGGAAAGCAAACACAAGGCTGCTTATTGAGCAATATTGTGTTTCCACAAAGTGCAGGAAGCCTCTCATCAACAGGCCTTTCCTTTCTCCACTTGTGGAATTGTTCTGCTTCACATTAGCTGTTGTTCTCTTTATTTTATTTTAGACACAGAATGAGTCTCTGTCATACTGTGTGAGCAGGATAAATATTAGGATGCGTATCTGTGACTCTATTGGATGTGACACAAACAGAATTTTAAACTTCTTTCCAGCATTTTGAAACTACAAAACATACTAACGTAACACACAGTACATACTCAATGATTATGTACGGTCTGCTATATACTATTATTATGATTAGGATGGTGACCCTTCCAAGTTTCCCAAGATGCATTTCAAACAACGACAAAAAGCGGAAGCAAACTGAGGCTAAATATCTCTGTTGATTCTCCACCTTTGAAAGTTCTGAAAACATTTTAAGCAAGAAAGTGATGAGGTAGAATATCAACATGTGGATATTTGACCCATAAAACTGGCAGGAACACATTTTATGCCAACATTTCAGAGACTCGCCATTGTGCTGCTGACTAAACTTCCGTTTAACTTCAAAACAAGAGCCCTATTTACAAAAGCATTAAAAATCGTAATGCATCATGGTGTGGTTAAGTATGCAGGGTTCCTGCGGATCCTTAAACAGTCTTAAAAGGCATTAAATTCATGAATCTAAAAAAAAGGCCTTAATTGTCATTAAAATGCTTTAAATCAATGTTTCAAAAGACGTACATTTTATTGTATTCGTTTCTTTTAAAAATCTATAATTTATTGTAACATTGTGCAATCACGACAGCGGAACCAACTATAAAACAGTGACGTGGTTGCAGCGGGACTCTGTGCAGATGTGCGTCATGCTTGTAGCAACTTTTAACAACATGGGGAAATGTAAATTTAAAGAAAATTGTCTGTCCAACGAAGTTTTTTCTTAATGGTTTTATTTTATTTTTTCATGTTGGTTGTTTCATTTATTTCTGGCTATTTCTGTAGTCATCTTGTGTGTTTTGGGTGATTTTGATTATTTTTGCCTGTTTTTTTGTGTTTTTTACTGTCATATTTTGTTTTTTTATGTGTTTACTTGCACGTCTGCACTTGATACTGGAAAAAATTGACCGTAACCCTATGTAAATTATGTGGTATTTTTTCCCCCCCAATTGTGTTTATTGTGAAGTCATAAATTTAATTTCAAATAGCATTAAAAAGTCTTAAAAAGTCTTTCATTTAATTTGACTGAAGCTTAAGGAACCCTGAGTATGACTCGTGTGCCCACGTGCATACTTCAAAGATGTCCCCATATAGTATACATCCTGTTATTTCTCACATACTCAATCTTTCCATACTATCTAATGTGCTCATTTTGACATCAGACTTAATATGAGTAGTACGCTAATATGCGATTTCGAACACAGATAAACTTCTCCTTTGTTGTCTGATTCCTGTTTGCTATTGATCTGCAGGGCCTCACCTCATCAGCACCAACTGTTCAGCAGCACACAGTCGTCAGGCCCTCTCCTGTAAAATGGCTCTAGAGTACGACACTTTCATTACCTCTGGAAAAAAGTAAGAACCATTCACCACTGTGCAACACAAAGGAGAAGAAAGAGAGTTTTACCGACTCTGCTCATGCTGCAGGTGGTTCTGTCACGTGGATGACGATAACTACCTGAACGTAGACGCCCTCCTGAAACTCTTGTCTCAGTACAGCCACACACAGGATGTTTACATCGGTCGGCCAAGCCTGGAGCGGCCAATAGAGGCCACAGAGAGGCTCAGCAGCAGTGAAACGGTATTTTCAGTAAAATAACAAGAACTCTACGTAAAGTCGGCCTTGTTTTTAACTCTAATGCTGATGGATGAGTTTGTGTTTGTGTGTAGAAACAGGTGCGATTCTGGTTTGCTACAGGCGGGGCAGGTTTCTGCCTCAGCCGAGGACTCTCTCTGAAGATGAAACCATGGGCGAGGTGAGCTCCAACTAAAACGTGTGTCAAACTCAAGGCCCTGGGGCCAAATCTGGCCCTTTAGAGCAGTGGTTCCCAAACTTTTCCCACTTCCATACCCCTTCAGACATTTAACGTGACGCCATGTATCCCTTTGTTTTTCAACCTTGTCGTGTGGGGTTGCCTGGAATTCAAATGAAGTCCCCTGAAAAGTCTAGTAATTTATAATTAAAAATTTGATTAAAAATTTACTTTTAAAATGTTTTGTCATTCTTTTTCCAAATTATAACACCACACACAAAACAATCTGAAATAACTGTACTTTATGCTTTCCCTTAAAGTAAGTAAGTAAGTAAGTCAGTCGTTTATTTATAAAGCGCTTTTTGCAGATAAAATCACAAAGTGCTGTACAGAGTTGTGGTAAAAGTACAAGTGCAACACAATAGAATAATAAAACAAGAGTGCATAAATATCATAAGAACAGCAACATTAAAGGATAAATAAAAATTAAAATCCAGTTAACTAAAAGCTTTTCTGTAAAGTGTAGTCTTCAGCAGTTTTTTAAAAGTGTCCACACAGTTGAGCTCCCTGAGAGACTGGTACAGGTTATTCCAGAGTCTGGGAGCTACAGCCTGGAACGCCAGGTCTCCTCTGGTTTTAAATTTAGTTTTTGGGGTCTTTAGGAGACCCTGACCTGAAGACCGAAGGCATCGCCCTGATGAGTAGGGGCACAACAAGTCCGAGATATATTTAGGGGCCTGACCATGTAATGCTCGGAACGTGAGAACTAATATTTTATATTCTATGCGAAACTTAACTGGAAGCCAGTGCAGAGTAGCAAGAATGGGGGTGATGTGGGATGTTCTAGAAGCACCAGTTAAAAGTCTGGCAGCAGCGTTCTGAACGATCTGGAGCCTGTTTAGGGTTGACTTATTAAAACAAGTGAAAACAGAATTACAATAGTCAATACGAGATGCTATAAATGTGTGTATGACCAGTTCCAGATCTGATTTTGATAATAGATGCCTCACTTTAGAGATATTTCTCAGGTGGTAAAAACAGTTTTTAGTCAATTGTCGACAATGTCCCTCCAAAGACATGGACTGATCAAAAACAACCCCAAGGTTTCTGAGGCTGGTTTTAACAGATGAGCCCAGATCACCAAGAGAGTTTTTAATTAGAGGATCTTTTTATCAGGAGCAATGATCAGAGTTACTGTTTTGTTTGAATTTATCTGGAGATAATTTGATGACAACCAGTTTTTGATACAGGATATACAGTCTAAGAACTCAGATAAAAAGTGAAACTCTGTGTCATTAAAGGAGCAGTACAACTGGATATCGTCAGCATAAAAATGATAAGACACATTTTTAAAACCACGGATAGATAAAGGAGCATAAGGCAGGATTTGAGAAAAAAATAAACATTCATTTAAATTTTTTTAATGCTAATATGTGATGAAGCACTCTAAATCAAACAGAATAAGTCCACACATATTTCTACCTATTATCAATAAAAATATAAATACAATGCATATTGTCACTTTATGCACTAATCCTGGCAACAACAAACATGATCAAAAGCTCATTCTAGAAAAAAAGAAAAAGTCTCTGGAAACTGCAAAAAATTTGTGATATTAAAATGGGGTCACGAACTAAAAAAAGTTTGTGAAAAAGTAATGTAGCTCTTGTCATATTTGCACTTTTTTGTCAAGGTTGTTTCTCTGTCACCATGGGTGGTCGGTCGTAAATCGGTTAATGTGTCATTTGTGGCAATGCATGGAGGTTCCTGACTGCTGGTTGATTTATATTCTGGTTTATAATTTAATTTTTTTTATTCATGTACCCGACAATTTTCATACCCCTGGGGGTACCCGTACCCCACCTTGGGAATCTTGGCTTTAGAGCTTCCAATTCGTCCCGCAGGAGAAAGCAAAAATGAGAAAATGTGAATTATTGTCTAAGTTACCAAATAATCCAGTTGTTGATATCTCAAATTCACCAATTTAATAAAACTCCACAGTATTTTATGGGCTTGTAATTTTTGTTTGTTTATATCACATGAATGATGTAATTTTTTATATGCAAATAGTTGAAGTAACTCTCAATTTTTCCACAAATCTTCCTTTAAATTACACAAAGATTGGTGGCATAATCAAACATTTTGAAGTGAATTGAACTAGGGCACAATGATGTTAAAATTGTACATTTTTTCCCCACCTAAGATCCGCGGCCCACCTGAGATTAAACTGGTCCGTATTTAGCCCCTGAACTAAAGCGAGTTTGACACCCCTGAGCTAAAGCATCAACTCTCCTCTTTATTTATTCCTCTGCTTCCTCACCTTTCCAGTGAGGGGACCTTCATGACCACGGCTGAGCTCATTCGTCTCCCTGACGACTGCACCATCGGTTACATTGTGGAGGTGCTGCTCGGTGCGAGTCTCATACGCTCTGCATTGTTTCACTCACACCTGGAGAACCTCGGGCTATTGTCTGATGTTCAAAACCAGGTACACACACACACACACACACACACACACACACACACACACACACACACACACGTATTAGTTTAAAAAGTGCTTTTATTTTACCAGCATCTATGCCATTGTCCTCTGACCAGGTCACTCTCAGCTATGGAACAGTGGAAAACCGCAGAAACACAGTTAATGTAAAAGGACCGTTTTCAATGACTGAAGATCCTACGAGGTAAGACCAGTATGTCTTTTTAAAAAAATACATATTTTATTTTGTGAGGGCAATAAAATACAGTGCACATGTTCAGACAACAGACATTGGAACATCTTTTGCCAATCACAATTAAGATTTTTATGCTACAAAACAAACGAAAAACAGAAGGTCAGGTGAATTACTTTAGAAAACTCAAGAAACGGGAAAGATCTATATATAAAGTAAATAAAGAAAGGTCCTCTAGGGTGTTTTATTATACAATCATAAACTGGAGCACTCAGAGAGCGCAGACCTTTGCTAAGTACAGCATGAGTACCGGTTAAGGACGCTGGGCTTGTAATCGGAGGGTTGCCGCTTCAAGCCTCACCTGGGCCGTCACTGTGGGATGTTGAGCAAGGCCGCAAAATGACTGCCAACTTCCATTAATGTACTAACATTACATGGCCAATTAAAGGCGAAAGCCCTGATTTAATCTTAATCTTAATTTAATACACACAATGCACTTCGCTACCACTACTACATTACCCATAAGCCACCGCGCTTAAAGGAGCAGGCTCAGGCACAGCTCCTATTTCCCTATTTTTTGGTATTGTCTCATTTTTGGTAATCCAGAACATCACCAAAATGTAATCACATTATTATCAACATTTCCCCCTGCGATAAATAAAGGAATTCTGATTCTGATTTCCTGAAAATTTCATCCAAATCCGTTCTCAACTTGGGTTGGGTATCAGTTGGGTTTTATCCGATACCGGTGCCTACTCAGTACGCAGTACAACAAACAAGCAAAACTACAACAGAAATACATAAAAATCACACTGAAAAAACGCAAAATGACAACACAAATACACAATATGACTCCAAAAACATGCATTTTACAGGAAAAATACACAAAAGGACCACAGAAATGCACAAAATGCCACACAATGAGCAAGAAAACAACAAACATACGCAGAATCACAGAAAAACACACAAAATTACTATAAAAACTTCTGTATTATTCCTGTATTAATGCTCAGATCGCTCATTATTCTAAATGCTGACATGAATGTTGATCATGTGGCCCTCCGATCAAACAAGTATATTTGTGGCCCTGCTGTGATAAAAGTTGCCTACCCATACACTAGTCCTCAGCCTCATCTGTGGAGAATGAATGGTACCCATCCTTATAAAAAAAAAATAACAAAAGGAAATATCAATATACATGCATGTAATCAAATATCTAACCTTAGCTCCTTTAATGTTCAAAATGTGTAAAATCACAACCTTGAAATTGTTTATTTTAATCCATAGAATGTACCATGAATTTTAACTTATTAATGTTGTCATGTACTTTACTATTTTTTGCTTTTAATAATGACAAATTCAAATTACAATGCAGAATAATACACTGACCACAATTAATTTATATGATTACATAGAAATTGCCTTCAAAATAAAATGTTCATCTAAAACAGATAATAGGGTTATTTACACTCCCACCAAATCATGAGTGTTTATCAGAACAATATGGGATGTAAACATGACTGATTTACCCAAAAATTACCTTAAGCACAAAAAGATGACTTAATCATGAAAGTCAAATAATTTAGAGTCTATCGAACTGTCCATTCATTAAGCATTTAAACTGTAAAGGATACAGTTGTGAAGAGAAGAAGGTTCTCAAACAGTCTCTAAGAGCAAAATCAGCTTCTGAACAGGGCGTTCCAAGATAGACAGTTTGCCAAGATGCTGTCCCTCTCTTCCCATTTTCCTGTCTCCAAAAACAAATTTTCACTCTTCTTACAAGTCTGTCTGGATCAGTCTCTAAAACTTTTGCCACTCTCCACTTGTTCCTTGGAAGATCCTCTGCCTTCTCCATAACGATGTCTCCCACCTCCATGTTCCTCCTCGGTGTATGTCTTGTGGTGATATTAGAAAGGTATTCTCTTTTCAGCAAAATACTGAACTTGATGCCATCTCTTGCGTCCATACCTATCCTCTCTGATGAATCTGCCAGGTGGTGGTAAGGCTGTTACTGGCTTCATGGTGACTAGATGATTGGGTGTTAGTGGTTCAGGACTATCTGCATCACTCAGATTGTTCACTGTGAGAGGACGACTGTTCACAATGGCCATAGCCTCGTAAAAGAATGTGCGTAGAGAGGCATCATCCAGTCTGGCTGATGAAAGAGCAAGTGTGGAACGAAGAACATTCCTTACTGTTTGGATTTGCCTCTCCCATGCGCCTCCTGCATGGCTTGCATATGGAGCATTCAGTACAAAGTCACATTGCTTTTTAGTAAGGAATGTGGCCAGGCGATTGTTATCCACTTGCTTTAAAGCTGCAGTCGGGTAATTTTTGGCACCAATGAAATGTGTCCCTTGGTCACATCGTATTTGTTGTACAGCCCCTCTGAAGGCAATGAAACAACGAAGGCAGTTAATGAAAGCATCTGTCGACATGTTATCTAACATTATGTGAATTACTCGACAGCTGAGGCATGTTAAAAGCAGCCCATAAAGCTTATTCACTTTGCGCCCTTCTTTGGTGGAAAATACACCAAAGCAGTCCATTCCGCAGTAGGTGTATGGCGTAGATGGATGGATGATCTGATGGTAAGTCTGCTATCCGTTGCTCTTCTGCAAGTCCTCTGAGCTTTCGACATGAAACGCATTGATGTACTGTACATGTGCAGCAACAGTTTTGTTGATTCCTGTAATCCAGAATCCATTTGACCTTATCTCGTTTTTGTGAAACCTTTGCCTTGATGTTTGATTTGCTCATGATAATAAACTATTATCATTTTGGTAATGTGATGATCCTTGGGAAGTGTCATTTGATGTCTCTGTGAGGAAGGGAGTGTGGAGTTTTTCAGTCTTCCTCCCACCTTGAGGATTCCATCTACATCAAGAATAGCATCCAACTGAAAAGTTTACTCTGTGATGAATGTCGTTTTCCTATACTGAGCAACTTGAGTTGATCTGGATACACTTATTTCTGTAAGTCCTTTATAATGGTGCACTTTGCCTCCTCTGTACAGTGCTGTGATCTGTTGATTTGTTACCTTTGACACAGCGAATGAGGCATGCAACAGCTTGTGTGGTCTTGTACCATGAAGAAAACTTTGATAAGCCCTCTTACTTTCTCTGATGTTTGTACATTTAGTGTCTGCACTTTTTTTACTTCAGGATCTCCAACTGGTGTGTCTGTGACGATTTCTTCAGCTGGAGGTAACTCCTTCTCCCATAAGAATTAAGGTCCGGCAAATCAGTTTGAAGTGATAAGCTTGTTTGCAGTTGAATCACTTTTTTTGTCAGTGGAAACATATCATTACTGCTGAGGAGTTGAGCCGAGGTATATCCTTTGTATTCTGTTTGAAACAAATGTGTGGAAGCGACGTGTCTCATTGTTGTCCAGAAATATTCAACGTGTCCTTCAGTGTGTGGCCACCACTGAGGCTGTTAGCTCCAATCTAGGGTTTGTTGTGACTTTAAGGGGAGCTACTCTGGACTTAGCGATCACAAGAGCACAGTGCACCTTACCATCTTCACTAACTTGTCTCAAGTACGAACACTGGCCTTAACCAAACATGCTTGCGTTTGCAAAGTGGTGTAGCTCTCTTCTCCAGATGTGTCCAAAGTCAGCTGGTAAGTAACAGCAAGGTATGTGTATTTTTTCCAAGTTTACAGGATCACCTTTTTGGCATTCCCATGCTGGTTGCAGCTCACCTGGGAGAGGTTCATCCCAACGTGTGCCATGCCTACACATTTCTTGCAGCACCTTTTCCCCAATGAGCACAAAGGGAGCAACCAACCCCAGTGGTCATAAATTGAGGTCACTATGGATAGGATGCCATGGCGTGTTTATGGTTGATCTTTCAAGCAGATATGAAACCTGAATGTGTCTGATTAAATGTCCCAGATGATTCCTAAGGCTCTCTCTAGAGTAGACTCTTTGAAAGCAAGGTCGAGAGCCTTCACCTCACTTGCACTTTCAGATGGTGGTATACTTTGTAACACTGACTTGTTATTGGACATGAAATTGTGCAGTCTCAGACCACAAGCGGCACAGATTTTCTGAGCTTCTCTTGCAAGCTGAATAGCTTCATTTTTAGGTGACGATGCGGTGCTACAAAGATGAACTCTCATGCGGTACTCTTCTGGTTCAGTACTCAGGTCTTCGTTTTTCCATCAGAGAAACGTGTGTCAGCTTTGGTCACGTCGAACTGGTAGAACATTTTTTCAACATCACACATCAGTGCAATATTGTGCTGCCTGAACCTTAGGAGTATGAGTACAGCTAACAGATTATTTGTCAGATCTGGGCCTGAGAGCAGGTGGTTATTAAGGCTAGTTCTTTTGTCCTCAGCAGAGCAATCAAAAACCACACGGAGCTTCCCAGGCTTTTTTCCCCTTCCTTTCCTTCATCTTGACTATTCTCATTCCTTATGTGTGCATTTTAATTCTAGAAGTAGGCATTACTATGTGCAAAGGAAAGAGGCAAATTAAAGTTTAATTAGCCAAAGTTGGCTCAAACCTGTTTTTATACCCACAAAAGATCCAGAGTCTGCTTTGAGGATTTAATTTGAAATATAGTATTTTTGTACCAAATTGTCTGCATAAAGAAGATGTGCTGCTCAATGGGCAATAGGAAGCAGTGAAAAGACAGAAATCCACAAAAAGTAGAGTAAAATCCATTTCAATGGCACCTATTTATGTGAAGAAGTCTGATCGTTCCTGATGGTTACAAAGACAAAATGCATGACTGTGACTCAGCAGAATTTAAGTGTCAGGTCAACACAACAGTCACGCTGTGTACCATCGAGGGTTTGTCTGTCTTCATGGATCGTTTACAAATGAGAATTCTTCTCAGGCTTCTGTGTCCTTTGTTATAATGACAATCAATGATAAGTAATAGAGGTGTGTATTGCCTGTCATCTGATGATAGGATTTATATCCCTATACATAGGTCATGATACGATATATTCTGATATTTCTTTTATATGACTTAAAAACACAACTAATCGGTCGATGTGTGCACCTTCAGAACATTATGTATAAAATGTTTTTTATTGGCATATTTTATAGTCATCTTCAGCAGCTTCTCCATCAGTGTTTGTTTCAATGTAATTTTTGAGAAGGGTAAATGTGGAACAAGGAGATCAGCTCAAGCACACGATGCTCTGGGTTTCTTCAGGGATGCCATGTGGGTAGCAGGATCTAATTATTTAAAAACATTAAACAAGACTTTATTCACATTATGTAATTGTAATGCAATGTAAATCTTTTGAATAGTCATAAATATTTATAAAAGGTTACACTATAACTTACACAGTTAGCTCAGGTGGTAGAGGGGGCTGTCTTCTGATTGAGAGGTTGGGAGTTTGATCCCAGTACCTGACTATGTGTCGAAGTGTCCTTGGGCAAGACACTGAACCCTAAGTTGCTCCCAGTGGTTGACTAGTGCCTTGCATGGCAGTCCTGTCCCATTGGTGTGTGAATGTGAGAGTGATTGGGTGAATGAGCTGATATGTAAAGCGCTTTGAGACTGCTTCAGTGTGGTGATAAAGCGCTATATAAATGAAGTCCAGTCCATTCATAAAAGCATTATATAAATCAAGTCCATTTACCGTTTTACCATAATTGTTAACACGCAAGTTTAGCTTTTATTTACCTACACTGCACTTTCACATTTCTGTCAGTCGGGAGAAGGTGTGGGCAGTGTCTTCTCCAGACTAGAAGGGTAGACTCTTGAATCACGTGTCAACTGCAGATGCCATGTACAGGGTCTCCTTCTCATTGGCATATCTTTTAGACAGATCTTGTGCTATAGCCGCCTTTATGTCCCTAACTGTATCTGACCCTCTGGGTTGCCATAAAGTGGGGTAATCACAGACATAGTTGGCATGCTCTCCTCAGACATCACTAATGTAGCATCTTTCATTGAGTACCTCCTCTGCACATGTGATGTCAGTCTCACTCAGTGTGAATACTTCCTTTTCATTCTTTCGCACTTCATTGGAATAAAGCGCTGCATAGACAGTGGGTTGCTGCTCTAAAAACCTCTCAGTCATGTCATGGGAGCTATTCCATTGAGTGACAACATCTGGAATTGTGTCTTTGTGCTGCCATTTGGCATTTTTTGGAGTAAAGTTTGTGTATTTCTGTTGTCAGTTATTTTTTGTTTGTTTATTTGTATTTTGTGTTTTTGGAATAGTTTTTCTATTGTCTTTTACTGTATTTTCCTCTAATGTTGTAATTATTTGTATTTTTTAATGTCTTGCTCATGTTTTGTGTATTTTTCTGCATAAAATTTGACCAAGGGCCAAATGTTGCCAGTTGCCTGTCTAATCAAAAGACACAACAAGTCTCAAGAATAAGTTTAAGGCCTTTAGAAAAACTGCACTCATGTTACCACGTTGTCTTGGGCATGGTCCTCTATTCTAGTGGGTTTCCTGGCTTTGTTAGGTGTGTTGGTGTGTGAATTAGTATTTAAGCTTTTATTTTGACATCCCCCGTCTGCAGCTTCCAGGCATTGTGACAGTGGTTTCCCTCTTCTTCACAGGTTCATGTCTGTCCATTGTCTGCTGTACCCTGACACCCCATGGTGCCCCCTCCCTCACTGACCTTGCCATCCATCCAGAGGGGATTGATGGAGTCACAGCCTGCAGCCCTCCTCTGTCTACCAAAGCCTGCCTTGCACCAATGGATGGATTGAACTAGTTCCAACTTTATTTTCCACATATTAGGATATTTTAAGTGTTGAACAGATTCACACACTTTATTAATGCATGCTGGTTTAGGAATAGCCTACCCTAAATCACATGACTTTAAAAACACCTGAGCATCACCTCCAACTCAGTAGCAAACAGGTGCTCTCTACATGTACCGAAGGATAAACTGATAATGCACTCCTTTATGCTTTGGGAACTAAAGATGTCCAACCATTTCACATGGAACAAAGTATTAGCAACAGTTTCTAAATGACATGTTTCACTTTTAAACTAAAATGTGTTGTTTGACAATGTTTCAAATGGAGACACTGACTTGAATGTGGAGCTTAAAATCTATTTATTCCTTAACACTTAAGATGGGCATAAACTGCTATTTTTGACCCATTTTGAGCCAATTTTTCACTTGTGCGTCAACTTTTGGGTTCGGGCCGAGTCTCGGCTAAATGGTGCGTTGTGCATGGTGTAGTATACATGGTGTAGCATACACAGTGTAGCATACATGGTGTAGTATACATGGTGTAGCATACACAGTGTAGCATACATGGTGTAGTATACATGGTGTAGTATACATGGTGTAGTATACACGGTGTAGTATACACAATGTAGTATACATGGTGTAGCATACACAGTGTAGTATACATGGTGTAGTATACATGGTGTAGCATACACGGTGTAGCATACATGGTGTAGTATACACGGTGTAGTATACATGATGTAGTATACATGGTGTAGCATACACGGTGTAGCATACATGGTGTAGTATACACGGTGTAGTATACATGGTGTAGTATACACGTTGTAGTATACACGGTGTAGTATACACGGTGTAGCATACACAGTGTAGTATACATGGTGTAGCATACACAGTGTAGTATACATGGTGTAGCATACACAGTGTAGTATACATGGTGTAGCATACACAGTATAGTATACACAATGTAGTATACATGGTGTAGCATACACGGTGTAGTTTACGTGGTGTAGTATACACAGTGTAGCATACACAGTGTAGTATACATGGTGTAGCATTCACAGTGTAGCATACACGGTGTAGCATACACGGTGTAGTATACACGGTGTAATATACACAGTGTAGTATACACGGTGTAGTATACATGGTGTAGTTTACGTGGTGCAGTATACACAGTGTAGCATACATAGTGTAGTATACATGGTGTAGTATACATGGTATAGCACACATAGTGTAGTATACACTGTGTAGTTTACGTGGTGGAAAATCAAACATGTTTGAAATCCTGGTCGCTCCTCGTGAGGGTATCACACTGCGCATGCGCGAACACTGTAGGAACGTTGTAGAATTGACGGACAGTACTGCCCACGTCTGTCCAGCCAGTTCCTGGTCCATCTCATTGCCACCTTTTCTTTTTTAAAGCTCTTTTTCCTGAGATTCGCGAGTGTCTCTCCACTTCCGGGTTCTTCTTCTTCTGTTTTAAAGGTGACGCTTCAGAGTTCTTCATCTTCTTCTAATTTGTACGTTGCATTTCCGGAAACAAGATCCTGACGTGTCGTGTATGGACGTACAGTGTGAGCAATCAGATCGTGTCAGAGTGTCGGTCCTTACAGTGTGAGAACATGAATCGTGAGCTGCGCACATTCAGACTCTGCTCTTGAGTCGCACAATTTGAGCTGGAGCTGAATATAATGACTGAAAAATTCGCACAGTGTCTGCCCACCTTCACGCAATGAATCCCGTCATTAATCAATGATCAATTCCTGGAGTTATGAGAGCTATGATTCCAGGAATGATTAGTTCACATTATCTCATTTCATGAAATTCAACAACTTTACTTTTGTTAAGATGCATGCAACAATAATGATTTTGAGATGAATTGGGTTTATCCATCCAACAACCTTTAACCAGCATGTATGTCTAATGTGCTTTTGTCTGTTTCAGTAATACCAGTTGCAACCATTAGAGTAGCTTCAGAGGTACTGAATCATGTGAAAGGCCACCAAGTTTGATTTACACTTTTGAAATACTAATATTTCACTATTTTCTTTAAAATATTGAAGGGTAACAGGCAGTAACTTAAAAAAAAAACATGTATGCAATGGTTTTCTTTTCAAACGACCACTTCTGAAACATTTTATTGGAAATAATCATGTTCCTATTTTACTAGCAACTAACTAACAACTTTTAACAAATTGTAAAATATGTACCATGTTTGTACAATTTAACAAATATGTGTGATTTCCAGAAGTGGAAAAAGTACTACTCTTCAGTACTCAAGTAAAAGTATAGATAAAAAATGATAAAAAGTAAAAGTAATGAAGTTGCTCCCTTACTTGAGTCAAAGTAAAAAAGTACATGCTACTAAATGTACTTCAGTAAAACAAATGTCCTTTCAATAAAAAGACAGGGTTTTTAAATTCCTTATCTTTTATTTTTTTAAGAACTTGTAGAAAACTGATACATGGAAATAAATGAAATCTGTTACCCTTTATGAACATCTGGATAATTTAGCACTCATAATAAATACAATGTGTCAAGAAAAAAAAGTGCAAATAATCAATTAAACCCAGAGCAGCTTTGAATTTAACATTTTTAAGAACTTGAAAATGTTAATCATAAAACTAAGGGACAGAAAAAAGCTCCAACTACCAACATTTTTCATTTAGCCTCAAGAAAATCATGTTCTCCAGGTTTCTGGAATGGAAACGTGCCGTTTTTAGTCTAAAAATGACACGTAAACTAGCACTAGCTTCGGGATGGTGAACCCTGGTTCTGTGTTCTTTACGCCTTCACTGCTGTGAAAGAATGATGGCTCTGTCATTTACTGGCTGAGATCAGAGAACTGGGATCAAGTTTGAACATATGCTGCTAACGGATGAAGGATGAGTCACTTTTTAGTAGGATGAGATCAAAAAGAAGCTTTGACGTTTGTCAAATATTTATCTTTGGTCCATGCTTTGATTTAAGCTCTTCTCAATTCATTTATTAAAGATAAAATACTGAAAGGATACGCTTGATATTTTATCAGTGACTAACAGAGTTCATCGCTTTTGCTTTGCTAACTGCTTGATAAAAGCCTTTTTTGATGATGCAATAAAAGTGACACCTGCTTGTATTCTAAGGTCAGGACGGTTTCTCATGCTGCTGCATGATGCAGTAACAGTCTGACGTAAATGTTCGTTTTACTGAGAAATGACTCATGTTGAGTCGTCTTCTAACTTTCATGCATTAAAAACAGTTTTTGGATTGCACTGCATGTTCAGGAAAGTGGATGAAATGCAATCCTTTGTCACATCCATGTGCATCATAAAGTCCTGCTTCTAAGGCTCTCTCCAGTATCTGGACTGTATGTTTGACCAAACCTGAAATAAAGACCAGCTTTAATCTGATTTTGTTTGAGTTATTAAATGTAACGTGGATTTATTATGAAAAATAATAAATAACGTTCATTATTCCTTGATTGATTCTTCTTACATTCCCATTTAAAATCACAGCCACACTCATCCATGAAAGTCCTTGTCTGCTGCATGTTGTATTGATATCAGTCATACCATCATGCATTATGACTAAAGGTGGGACAATATATTGCATCACAAGATCCATCTTCAATGGCACGAGTGGCATTGTGAAGGGCATCTTATGCATCTGTCCCAAGCTAGCGTTTCTAAAAGCATGTCCATGTCCGGAATGTTCTAGATGTTTTAAAAATTTGATGTACAATTTTCATGCACAGATATTTTTTTTTTTTTTTGTGTTTTTTTTAAAGAATGTCATGATGACATAATTTTGTTTTAATTTTATTCTGTCATGAATTGTATGTCTCTGTTTAACCTTTCTATTTACAGAGTGGCACTTTTTGCACTTAAATAGGAAAAAATTATATTATTTATGTTATTACTTATTTATTTTTGTTATTATAGCATGTTCTATATCAGTGGTTCTCCAACTTTTTTGGCTGAAGTGCCCCCTTTGTCAGACTTTTCTGTAAAAAAATCCACTATAGAGCATAATAGTGGAAAGAATTAGTGATAACACACATTTGAAAGAATCTCATTTTGTAAATAAATGGAATGAAAAGTATTTAGTGCATCCTGAATAGTATCATTAGTTTTTATACTTTCCGCTCATTTCCCTCCTGATGTGGGACCAAGACTGACTCTTGTATTTTCAGCTCATGTTCTAATCAAGATCATTTCTATCATCATTTTGTGTGTTTCTGTGTATGTTGCTGTTTGTTTCATTAAAAAAACAATTGAGTGTGTTGTTGTTTTGTCTGTTGCTTGTAATAGCAAGCATTTTTCTCTCATAGTGCATGTGTATTTTGTTATTGTCTGTTTTTATTGTTCAATATATATTTCTCTTGTGTGTTTTGTTGTTGTTTGTTGTATGTGAGTTGCTGGTAATATTCAGTATGATTATCATTTTTAACTAAAAGTAAAATAAAGTACACAACAAATTTACAATTTTGAAAACAAAATAATTTACAAATAGCAAAACACTTTTACAAATGTTTGAACAGAATGACAACGGCTTATTGTAAGTGTAAAAGTGTTTCCATATTTGTTCATTTGTTTTGACCTTTTGTAAAAGTGTTGTGCAGTAATTTGTAATTTATTTATTTTTTTTGTCATTTGTAAATGTGTTGCGTTTATTTGTTAATCTGTTGTGTGAAATCTTACGAAAGAAGGGGTCCGAGACGCTGGAAGTAGGTGGGGCAAGCTGTAATCTCCTCAGGGTTGTGTCCTCTGTCCTCTGCTCTTCTCCCTGTACACCAACAGCTGCTCTTCCTCTCACCACTGGCTCAAACTCCTGAAGTTTGTGGACAACACAACCATCAATGGACTCATCTATTGGAGACGAGTCTGCCTATAGGTGGGAGACAGACCGGCTGGTGTCCTGGTGCAGCGAGAAGCATGTGTATGCAGAGCCGGAGACCTGCACAGTCAGACCCCTGCACATGTGGACCTATACATTCAGACGCCTTGGTCTTTTGGTGATGATGGTGAACTTCTAGCTTCATTATCCAGTCCATCCTCTGCTCCTCCATCACCATCTGGTACGCTGCAGCTACGACAAGGTCAGACTGCAGCGAATCATCCAGTATCATCTCTGCAGAGAAGGTCATTGGCTGCAATCTACCCTCCCTCCAGGGCCTGTACACTCCATGACCCTGAGGCGTGCAGGAAAGATTGTGGTTGACCCCTCCCACCCTGGACACAAACTGTTTCAATTTCTCCCCTCTGGAAAGAGGTTTTGGTCCAGAACCTCTAGACACAAAAACAGTTTCCTTCTGCCAACAGTTTTTTAAACTGTACTTGGTGAATAAAAACTTTTCTGATTCTGATGAATTGGATAATGATAAATGGCTTTGATTCCCCCTTCTGGAGAGAGGCTGTAATGACAGCTATACCCAAACCACATACAGACACAATATATATAATAATAAATAATACTAAACCTCAGTAATCTCAAAGAGACTACAAACATTTAATCAGGACACAGGAGGTGAAAGGTGACGACCAAACTGGATTCATAAGAAACAGAGGGACACCAGATAGCATTAGAAGAAGCCTGAATATAAAGGAAAAGAAATGATCAGCAGCATTATTTATGGTCGTTTAGGTGCGGAGAAGGCATTTGGCAGGGTAGATTTAAAGTTTCTAAACCAAACACATATCACAAACACATCAACTTTTTTATCCGCGCCAACGTGACAGGGAAAACCCACCTGTGGATAGAGGGTGAACGTAAAGTACGTCAGTGACTGCCTGCCTCACTTCTCTTCACTACGCAGTGTTGTCTGCCCGTAACATGCTAAAAGAGTTCATTTCTTCAAACACACACGTCTGCCACTATTTACTATTGCTTTCTGTCAGCACATGAGTCGTTTTTAATGTCTGATAGTGTTTTGTTTTTGTTAAGCTCTCCATCAGAGGTGTGAACGATTGAAAACGCTCTGAAAGCGACCAAAAAACACTTCAATTTGCTTGCCTGATGTAAACTGTGTTTGCTTGTTCACAAACTACACCAAACAAAGCAGGATTTCAAGGCACATGTGAACGTGCCAGAAATTGCAGACAATAAAAAGGAATTCAGACATGCAGAATGAAGAAGTAGAGACAGAACCAGGAACCTGAGACTACTGAGGTGTGTAAGGTGTGCATCACTCCTTGTGTTACATTAAATATACCAGTAAACATCTCAGACTCAGTCTAACAGCATATGGATTGATAGTGAATGATAGTTTTGTTGTTACTGACAATTTTTGTAGATTCAAGAAACATATTTGTGTAGCGTATGATATCTGCTGCTGCTACAAGGATGTGAACAATAGGGCAGCGTGAGTTAGTGGTGATTTCATAGTTTTTAGGTCAGGCTACCAGACTCAAAACGCCACTCACTTTGTTGTTGTTCTTCTTCTAATGTACATTAGTTAAAATCACTACACCTCTGTTATTCGTGAACGGATTGGGCTGAAATTTGGTAGATATAATCTATGGATGTGTACGCATCGACGCTCTGAGCCCGATTTTAGGGCCTAGAGTGACAGCCTGGGGGAAGAAACTGTTTTTATGTAGTTTTGGCGTACAGTGATCTGTAGCGTCTGCCGGAGGGGAGGAGTTTAAACAGATTGTGTGCAGGGTGTGAGGGGTCTGCAGTGATGCTACCTGTGCCCGTTTCCTGACCCTGGACAGGTATAAGTCTTGGATGGAGGGCAGATCAACACCAATGATCTTTTCTGCAGTCCTGATTATCCTTTGTAGTCTGTGTCTGTCTAGTTAGGTTGTAGATCCAAACCAGACAGTGATGGAGGTGCACAGAACAGACTGAATGATGGAGGTGTAGAACATGATCAGCAGCTCCTGGGGCAGGTTGAACTTCCTCAGCTGACGCAGGAAGTACATCCTCTGCTGTGCCTTTTTCCTGTTTGAGTCTATGTGGGAGGTCCACTTCCGGTCCTGTGAGATTGTGGATCCCAGGAACCTGAAGGAGTCCACGGTAGCCACTTTGCTATTCAGAACGGTAAGGGGGGTGAGTGGGGGGTGATTTCTCCTGAAGTCCACTGTCATCTCCACAGTCTTGAGCGGGTTCAGTTCCAGATGGTTCTGACTGCACCAGAGAGCCAGCTGTTCCACCTTTTACCCCGTATGTGTCACAGGGGCGCTAGGGGGCCCCCGGGGTCCCATTTTTTCAAATGACTACTCCTCCGTTAGTTCTCGTTAGATCGGAATGCGGTTTGGTATGAATACTCTATGAATGAATATAATGAGACGTTCGGAGACCAGGGGCCCACCCCCCATATCCAGTCATTTCCATTTTTGAGATACATAGTCGTGTGATATATCGTTTCAAAGTTAATTCAACATAGATTACGATTATGCCTCGCACAATTCGATTAGGGGCCCGAGGGGCCCTTTTTTTGGCAATTTCCATTAAAGTGGTTTTCTCATTTATCTTTAAGTCAAATATTGCGACAGTTGGTGGTACCAAATCATTGACACATACCCATATATGAATGGGGCCCATTACTCCGTATGTGCCATGAGGGGGCCCCCGGGACCATATATTTCAAATGACTACCCCTCTGTTAATGCTCGTTGAATCGGGCTTTAATTTGACATGGATATTCTATGAGCTGATGTCACGAGCCTCTCTGAGACCTTTTTTTACTCGGTAGAACCAAGTCATTCTCTGGAATGTGCCACGCGCTATTCGGCGTGGAGATGTTTAGCAGGTGTATTTATTTGTGTGTATTTATTGTAATTTCACACGTCACAAATACATATGACCATTTTGGAGATTGTCAGCAAAAATCAAAACAAAAAATCTAGGCAATAGACATTTGTTTTTTTTTTCAAAATATAATTACAAAAACACAGGAAAAGCACAGGAACATTTTGAGTCCTGACAAATATTGTGGAGTTTCATTGAATTTGTGTTTTTGGAGGGGGTGATATATCTAAAACTGTGTTAGTTGTTAATTTAAACAATAATTCACATTTTCTGTCATTTTTACCTAATCCTGTGGGCCAAACAAGTTGCTCTAAAGGTCTGGATATGGGTCCTGGGCCTTGAGTTTGACACAGGTGCTCCAAGAGAACAAGCAAAGTCTAGAGTCGCAGTTGCTGAGACTCAAATCCTGGATTTTACAATTATAGGAAGCATAATTACGTTCTTTTTTTTTTTCGTTCTTCATTTGTTGTGTTTTGGACATGCTAATATTAGGTAAACCATTCACTAGATTGCTGCATTCTGCTAGTTTACCACTAGGTGGCATTGAAGCATGCACTGCATGAAAAAGTCCATATGTCAGAATAAAGGACATCTGGATTGAGAAGGACTCATTGTTTACCTTAAGATATTAATATTAACCACATTTGGTTATGATTATCCTTTAGCTTAAGTAGGAAACATACTGGAAAAAAAACAAAAGCTTTACTATCATGTTCAGCTGCAAAATTAATGGTTAGGTGTATAAATAAAAATACTTTCTCGAGGGCTAGTTAGTAATGAATTTGTCTATTTGTACGGTTGCTGTACGGACAACCCCTGGTGCTATCGGTACGTTTACCAATAGGGGTGTGTATTGCCTGGTATCTGGCGATACGATGCGTATCCCGATACAGAGGTCATGATATGATGCAATACAATATATCCCGATATTAAAGTTTAAGGCGATTATTGTGATTTATTTTTTTATGACTTAAGAAACAACTAATCTGTAAATGTGTTCACATTCATGAGAACATTATGTATAAAATATATTTTATTGGCATATTTTACACTCAAAACAATGGCTTTAACATGCCATGTGCCAACAACTTAAAATAAAAAAAATAACATACAATTTGCCTGCGGTTTTTAAACCAGCTTTGACCAACTTTAGTGCAACTCAACTGAGGTATATGCCTAGAACAAATAAATGCAGAAAGCCTGCAGTTACATTTTTTTCTTTTTTAAAAAAAAAATAAATAAATAATCAATATGTAGTCATTTTGAATCGATCAGAGAATCGCACAACATAATATTGCGATATATCGCCAAATTGATTTTTTTCAACACCTCTGGTTAATGAAGTACAAGTACGTAGCGTCTTAGGGTTAGGGTTAGGTTATAACCCAATATCGCAACAATGTTTGTCACTGTGTTTATTTATTTACTAAATGCTAAGCTAACTTAAACGTTCTCTGTTCAGACAGATTATATTTCCTGTGATGTAAACACAAAGACAAATAATGTGAAATAAAGATATAGGAAGTCATACATTTCTTATATATATATATACTGTATATATATGATTATTTTGTATTCTAAAGACCAGTCTTACATTAGCTCAGGGCCCATTACAGCTGTAAAACACACAGCAATGCTAAAATGTATTATGACTTGGGAATGGCAGTAATGGTCAGTAGGTTTCCCTCCTACAAGTCATAGAGAGACAGTTGATGTTTAAAAAAAAAAAAGCAAGAGTCATATCAAATAAGTTGTTTTAATATTTTTTTTAAACATTTATTCCAGGCTGAATATCATTACTACAGTTTGGATGTGATTATTATCATCTTAGTTAAACCATCAGAGAGAAAAAAAAAAACAGCCATTAAAAAAACATAGTTTTTCCGTCACATCTGGACAAAGGTGGATTTGAAGTCCTGCAAATACCACACGCACACATTCACTCACACAGACACACATTTTTGAACCTTTAAACATGAGCTTTGCTCCTTAGTTTTCCATTAACACGGGTCTGTGTTCAGCCAGTCAATTTCACTGAACGCATTTGACAGAACTTCAAACACGGCTTCAACTCAGGTGTGTAGACGACACTGGAATATTCCTGTTAAAACACTGCAAGACAGAAAGTCATTCGCCATTAATAAAAGAGAAAACACAGCTTTTATTTGCTTTTATTTGCATCCTACAAAACAGCTAGCTATTATTTTATCCTCACAGTCAGCATTTTGTTTGTTTTTTTTTCAAGACAGAGAAAAGTTGAAATAAAAAAAGGCGTTGAGATATGAAGAGATTAAAAACATTATGAAAGGCCATTATTCAGTGACTAGTCTCACAGATCATAACACTGTTTGCATCAATGGTGCAAAAACAGAGAGAAAAACTCAAATAAAAACAACACTGTAAATGTACTAGACCGTAGGTAGCATTGTTACCGTTTTGTAACCATTTTTACGAACATTTTCTGTTCTAGTAAAGTCACACATGTAAAGATTGTCTCGCTAAGATGAGAGAAGTGGTCATCGACTATTATTACAATGCAGAAATGCTGTACAGGAATGGTGGTTCAGTCGTGTCAGGGCTAACTACAACATGTTGGGTTTCTCTCAATGTAAAAACTACAACTTTACCCATGATGCAAATGGTTAGAAGCATGGAAGGGCGTGCAGTTACTATTAACAAGAATGTAAACAGGATCAAAGAGATGGAATAGGGCTGTGTGTGATGCTGCAGTATGTGTGTGTGTGTGTGTGTGTGTGTGTGTGTGTGTGTGTGTGTGTGTGTGTGTGTGTGTGTGTGTGTGTGTGTGTGTGTGTGTGTGTGTGTGTGTGTGTGTGTGTGTGTGTGTGTGTGTGTGTGGAGGCATGTGCAGCTTCAGTGTAGGAATGGTGCTGGTCTTGGCTTGCGGCCAGCCCGACACATACACATTGATCATCATGCTCACACACAGAGCAACACCGATATTAAGTGATAGCCAATCACCCTGCATGTCACACACACACACATACACACACAAGGCTTCACGACTACTGTTCTTGTCTCTACACTGTACAGAGAAATGAAGGAAAAGCCACTGGCAGTATCCCAGGCAGTGAGTTTTACTTCTCCGTCACTCACACAATTACCTCAAACAGCAGCTTGTGCTTGTGAGTGGAAAAAAACATGTCATCAGGTAAGAAAATCAAAACAAAATGGGAACGGGAAGAAATAATTCCAGGAGCCAAAACACTAGAGTTGGTCACAGTATCACATCAGCTTATGATAAAAACAACCATTATGTAACATTTCCTGTAAGAGAAGTGCTATCCTTTATTCAGGTTTCAGGACACCTTGTTTGTTCCACTGCTTCTCATAGTGGTGAACACATCCCTGAATAAAAAAAAAAAAATGTAACAACTAACGTCAACCCTTCAGTTAGGTCTTTCTTGGATATTTTCCATAGCACCTGTAAAATGTGGTCACTATTATCAGTCCATTATTATGTCTTTTAAGGTCTCTTCACACTAAAAACCAAAGAAAAAAGACACCAGGAGGTGTCACTTGATCCCTTTGTCAAATCCAGAGGCAGTAGGAGAAAAATCAGGCCTCCCTCAGTTGAAGATTCAGTTTTTTGGCACAAGATGAGAATTATGATGTCCACTGTTTTGACTCAATTTGCCAAAATTGAAAGGCATCAAAAGAAACAAAAACATATTGAGGGTTTTTTTGGTTATTTTACACTCATAATTCAAGTCTGAGACAATGACGTTAGGCTGAAGTGAGAGTGTGGATGACGCGCTACACATACATTATTTATCCAGACATGGCTTTCTGATCTAAACGTCTATTTATTTACTAACAGATGAGTGGTTGGTTAAGACAAACGACCTATTTGTGTGTATGTGTGTGTGTCGTGTTGTGTTGTGTTGTGTTTAGGATGTCGCTTCATAAATGAACATGTTAAACACAGTACGCCACAAAACCAGTGAGGATTCAACAGTCTACCTTTCATGGAATCAGCAAAAGCACATGATCAATATTTACAGCTCTATACAGTGTGTGTGTGTGTGCGTGTGTGTGTGTGTGTGTGTGTGTGTGTGTGTGTGTGTGTGTGTGTGTGTGTGTGTGTGTGTGTGTGTGTGTGTGTGTGTGTGTGTGTGTGTGTGTGTGTGTGTGTGCGAGTGTGTGTGTGTGTGTGCGCGCGTGTGGTAGTCAAAGCCTCCCATGTGAGCAGTGTACAGATCCCATTGAGGGCTTGGCTGCTCTCGTCACAATGCATTGTGGGTATTGTAGTTCTGATCCATCACAGTGATGTGGAGAAGCAAACTGTGTTTTCTGTTGGGTTGTGAATGACCTTTCAAGTGTCGTCCTGGTCTGGTTGTAGACTTCAGGCTTGTGGTGTTGGAACTATGGTGGACCTAAATGAACTGGTTTCCTGTTGGTGCTTTGTAGCACTCTCCATTGGTGTCTTGAGCTGTGAGAAGGATATTCTGGCAGTTCTGGGCTGAAGTGGTATCTAGTGGACTGAGGACTGTGGTCGGGCAGTGGGGTGAGGTCGGCTAGAGGGGTCCAGTTGGTCGTTGGGAACGGAGCGTCGGTTCTGCTCTGGTCGGTTGGTAGCCAAATATTTAGCCCTCATACTGGAGGTGTACTGAGGACACAGAAGTCAGGAGAAGAAAGAAGGTGTAACAAGACCAGAGAAGGAATGATGAAAAGCAGGGAGAGGACACACACACACACACACACACACACACACACACACCGACCACAGACTTTAGTTAACACCTTTATACCGCACAGAAAAACAGGTTTTCTTGCATTAAAGAGTGCATATTGCATTAAATAATGTATGTAGAACAGATATGAATACAAATCTCTTTGTAAAGAAGGTGGGACAATAGTCAATTTTCAAGCCATTGAAAAAAAACTATTTTCATATTCAAAATATTAACTTAAAGCTGCAGTATGAACGCTCTTAGCAACTTTTTTCTCAATAGACTAGTGACAAATGTATAGACTTTATCTTATGGAATTGGAGATTTTTCTGGTGTTTCAGAGACTCCGGCATGAATACACGTATCACACTGCAGTTACTGCCCCGAGGAGCGGCTGATACCATCAGCTCGCCCCCACCACAAGCACACGTAGGCGGCTGTGATCCCAGCTGCTGCTCAGGGCAGAGGGACAACCACCGCTCCGCATCCAGATTGTAACATTAATTCACCTTGATTAAGGTTCTCTGGTTTACAAGCGATTTATCCCGTCGGTTGTCAGTCTCTCAATGACACCAGTATGTGCGGCAGACCCTGCAGTCATGGACTGGACAGTTCCTCCTGAATATATTTGTGCCTTATTTCTGTTGCTTCTCCACCTTGGTCTGCCTTTCTCCGCGTGATTTGCCGTGTAACTGTTGTGTCTAAAGCCACGATGGAGACCTCTGCTGACACGTCCGCCATTACACATTTTAACATCAATGGTATGTGAATGCGCCTGACTTCACTCGAGCAGCCAATAGTAATAACCAAAACAGCTTATGGAGCACATGTGTATGTAGAAAGTTCTCTGATTGGCTGACATCCAGCGTCACGCTCCTGGATTTATAAATGTCATTTTACAGGGCCAGGAGAAGGAGCAGATATTTACTGTCCACTCAGAACACTTTGGATCTGAATATGCTCAAAGATGATTAAGGATTTTTGTCCACATTGTGCCAAAAAAAAAAAAAAAAACTTACATACTGCAGTTTTAACAACTCCAATTTGTATATTTGGACATCATGGAGCTGCATGAAACCAAACCAGGAGTTTTAGTGGTTTAAGTTTGTTTCTGCTTTGGGGAAAGTCTTAAATAACGATAATCATGCTGCATTTACTAAATATATCCAGTTATGTCACACTGTTAAAATGGATCCACTTGATACTGCATTAAACAATGGCTGACACTACAGGCCCAGCAGCACTTTGTCAAACCCACAACATTTGGTTAGTTAGTTTTTAGTAAAAAAAAAAAAAAAAGTGTTTATCGTTCAACGAGCTGGTCAGCAGCTGATCCAGAATCCCTACATGTTCTTTTCTCGCTGTCAGCAATGGTGGCAACAACCAGACGTTTTACATCAGAAATAGAGGACAACCTTGTTGGCCCCACTATGACATCCAAAAGCTGGAGTGCAAATCAAAGAGCAGACTTCCTTTTTCGCAATTCCAGTAATCCCAGGCTGCCAAAATGACCTTCATGAAGGTGATCCATGACCACAGCACAGAGGACACTTGCAGTGGTTTCAGGATAGGGGACAACCTTCCAATAGCCACACAAAGCAACATGGGATCCGTCACAGATATTAGCAGGAGCTCCATCAAGGAGATGCAATCTTAAATTCACAAAGACACCATCTCTGTGGGTGTGTACAGATCTGCCAGCTGCCGTGTGGGGATTGGAAGGTAGCTGAGGGAGAGTGTGTTCTAGAAAGTGTGCACTTACAGAGGGTGGAGGGGACTCCCTGCCAATCAGGGGGGTGTTCTCACACCGAGGGTTCTGAAAGTTTGCATTCTGGCTCCTGCGTTATAGAATAAGAGGTTACTGCATGTGGTCACCCTGCCGCTGAGCTTCATCTGCAGCTTGTTTATCGTTAACACATAATGATGATGCTTTCCTTATCTGTCACACGGCATGTTACAAAAGAATTGGTTCATTCTACAATTGGGTCGTCAGAAAGAATTTAAGCCTTTAAATAAAGATTTGCACAGTAACATAAAAACGCCTTTACTTTGTTCTGGTGATGAATCATTTGCTTATATTTGATAGTTGCATTTATCAGAATTATGTGTTTGTACATCTAAACTTTGATTTAAGTGTCAGTTCAACTTTGACAATAATGAAACACTTTCTTTAGATGGTTTGTAATATTTGTAATGTCTTTACTCTCTGTAATCAATAACATATTTTAGCCTTATGAATTCATATTCTTACTGGGTGGAAAAATAACACACGGCTTATAAAGCTTGTGGAAAATGCATTAGAGGCCTCATCATTCATACATTACCCTCATTATTAAGCTTTCAGGTAGGGAACAATTCCCCCTGCAGCTCCCTGTTAACTAATGGAATATAATGATTATAGAGTAAAGCAAAGATGTTTCATAAACCGCTATATAAATCCAATGCATTATTACTATTATTATTATTATTATTATTATAATGAAGCAAGATGTTTCCTAAAACTTTTGTCCGATAAAAAGACTGCTCTTCTTCATGTTGTTTGTTGCACATATCAAATCAGCTACTATCAGGGCTGAGATATTGACCAAGGTAATGCAACATATGAATTGTGATTATTTGTGGTGTAAAAAAACCCTCTAAAACAATCTAATTTCATTGATCGTGCACTGAAGTCCAAATGTCTACAGTTTCATAAGCCTGAATCATATCAAGCAGCAGAAGAATTGACACTAATGGCTTCATACAATCTGCCTCATTCAAGCAAGCAATCCGTTCTTGGTTTGGTAGCACATAGCAGCAAGCACTTATTACTTGTCCAATGCAAGAGAACCTTTGCTGTTATTAATCAGGATTGGGGTCGATTATAAGTGTCATTGCGTAATTGATAATTAATTACAATTATTAGGTAATTATGATTGTAAACGTAATTGGAAAAACTATGTTTCTGTTGTAATCATAATTGAATTGAAATTGAGTTTCAGATACAGTGAGTGACTTTGTAATTGTAATTGGCATGAACATTCTATAAAAACTGTCATTTACAATTTAAATAAACACAAAAACTGGGGAACCATGTTACAGTTCAATGGCTTACATATATGTAGTTAAAAATTATTAAAAAATGTTTCATATCAAGGATACCTGATTATTTTAATATATAAAGAAAATTAAAATTGAGGGGTATACTGACCAAAAATATTGATACCAATATTTTCATAGATTAAGAAGCCTAACAAGATAACCAAGGGATTAAAAAAAAAAATTGGATAATAGACAATATTTTACGGCTAATTTACGACATGGGTCAAAACTGACCCATTTTCATAAGAGATGCTAACAGAAAGCTAACACAAGAGGAAGGCTATGTTTTATGGGTTCATTCATTAAAGGCTCAGTAATTGTGATTAAGTGTAATTGACCTACAGTAATTGAGAACGTAATTGTAATGACTTTCAGGGGGAAAATAATAATTGGAATTGGATTTGGAATTGGGAAAAATGTTGGTCACAGTAATCATAATTGAGTTGTAATTGAAAATGTTAAAGATGTGATTGTAATTGAAAACTGTTATTGACCCCAACCCTGCTATTAGTTTAAATTGGCTGACACAGCAAGCAGCTGAATAAATAACAGTGTGTTGAAATATACCTGCAAGTTATTTGTGTCAAATAAGGTCTGATTTAAACGTTTGCAGGCACTGTGCATTGCTACGCTTCTAGTCTGGGTCACACGGGGGCAAAGCAGCATCTACCTAAGACAGGCAGTGTGTCCATCCTGCTAGCCTGGAGCAAGCTGTGGGTGCTAACTCACATGTATTCAGTGACGGGGGCATTGCTGACAGTGTGGGCTGTAGCGGGCAGGCTAGCTTCGCTACCGTAGCTGGAGCCACAGCTGTAGAGACTGGGCATGTGAACGCGGTACAGGTTATCGTGCACGCCGCCACGCGACGCGCCCGACTCATCCTCTTCATCTTCCTCATCCGTCCTTCAATCAGTCAGGTAAGGGCAGGGCACGGGAGGGTGCGATGGACAAGAAGGAGTGAGGGGGTAGAGGGGAGGGGGATCCGAGAGAGACAACAGAGTGTAAACAAGTGGTTGAAGAAGGAGGTTAGGACAGGGGGAGGCAGTGCTTCATCTATCAGGGTCGCCCCAATACAACGGAGTGGATCGGGCCACGCCTCCAGCTGGAAAGCAGCTGGACAAGAAGAAGAGGAACAGGGGCAGCATTCATTGACAAAAACAGATCCACTACAAGTACACTGCAGTCCAGGGTGAGACTGATTGATTACCTTTAATATGTATATCACATTACCTATGAGCACATTCCTTATGAGGTTTCTCTATTAAATCCCTCTGATGCAGAGCTATGGAGGGAACATGCAGTCACCTTCGTCATGCTTCTACTTCCCTAGTCATTGGTAGCAAATTTCAGAATCTGTAATTTAATAAAATCCCCCATGCATTTCTGTTCTCTGTGGAAAGGAAAACATATACATAAGCTTTAATAAATGATGGTTGAAGACCATTTTTTTTTTTTTACATAAAATGGTCAAAAATGACAAAGAATATATAAAAAAAAAGCATAAAAAGCAGAAGAAGAAAAACATCCGCCAAAGTAATAGAATGAGGAGTCGAATAAGATGTGTGCTGATTTGGAAGTTGGATTTTTGGCTACAAAAGTGGCAGCGAATTCTCAAAAAGCAGTTTTTGGCTAATCTTTCATACTCCTGATAATTGTCCATATGAGACAAAACGACACGTCAACATGGACAGGAAGGTCTGTACAAAGAGTTGCTACGACCCGACTGTTATAGCAAAAGACAGAGCGTCTTCATTGCAGCTATGGGATAGGTCAGTGGCTGAAGAAGAGGAATGTCAGGAGCTGTTCTTCCCTTCATTAAAGGAAGACCAGTCACTACCAGATCTCGGCCACCTCTCGTCAGACCGGAAGGAGGAGCTACACCAAATCATGGATCCAGCTCTGTTCAGCACAAAACCAGGCTGCACAGATCTCATCCAGCATGACATCAGGCTCCGGGACCCCAATCAGCAGCCCATCAGAGACACCTCATCCAGGATCCCGGCTAAGCTGCTGCCTGCTGTAAAGCAAGAGGTGGAAGATATGCTGGCCATGGGAGTCATTGAACATTCAAAAAGTGAGTGGTGCAGTCCTGTTGTTTTAGTCCCAAAGAAAAATAACCCAAGACAAAGATTCTGTGTTAATTTTTCTAAGCTAAATGCAGTTTCAGCCTTTGATGCATATCCAATGCCCAGAGTCGAAGACTTAATTGAGCATTTGGGCAATGCTAAATTTCTCACTACTCTTGATTTATGCAAAGGCTATTGGCAAGTGCCCTTATCTGACACCTGCAAAGACTTAACAGCCTTCAGAGTCCCAAGTGGGCTTTATCGTTTCAGGACAATGCCTTTTGGACTCCACAGAGCGCCAGCTACATTTCAACGGCTGGTAGATGAAGTCCTTAGAGGTGCAGATGGCCACACGGCGGCTTACATCGATGACATTGTGGTATTTAGTGAAAGTTGGGAAGATCACATGGAACACTTGAGTGATGTTTTTCACAGAATCCAAAGGACCGGACTGGTGATGAATGCCCGAAAGTGCCACATTGCTAAGACTGAAGTGGAGTATTTGGGGTACGTCATCGGGGGTGGTGTCATATGACCTCAGGTTAGTAAAATTGAAGCACTCCTGTCCTACCCACCTCCAACAACCAAACGCAGAGTTAGATCCTTCCTGGGATTAGCTGGCTGGTATCGCCGCTTTATTCCGGATTTTTCTACAAGATCAGCCATCCTTAGTGATTTGACGCGCAAGTCGAGTCCAAACAAGATAAAGTGGACCCCTGAATGTGATTCTGCATTTAGAGACCTCAAAAACTGTTTATGTAATGAGCATGTTCTTCAATGTCCAGATTTCTCCCGTCCTTTCATTGTGCAGACAGATGCATCTGGAGTAGGACTGGGAGCTGTATTGCTGCAGGGTGATGGAGAGTACCAAAGACCTGTGCAGTACATAAGTCGTAAGCTCTTTCCCAGAGAGACAAGGTATTCCACTGTGGAGAAGGAGGCCTTGGCGGTGAAATGGTCACTAGACACTTTAAAATATTACTTGATGGGAGATGAGTTTATCTTAGAAACGGACCATCGAGCGTTACAGTGGATGAACAAAATGAGGGACAGTAATGCAAGAATAACCCGATGGTATTTGTCTTTGCAGCCCTTTTGTTACAGGATCTGATACAGGCCTGGAAAAAAGAATGGTGTGGCTGATTTCTTGTCTCGTTCCTATGAGGTCTGAATTTTGTAAGGGGGGGGGGTTGACGAAGTGAGTCTTAAACTCCACTTGTCCCTGTAGTTGAACAGCACACACTCTGTTCCACATACACATTTACAAAACTACATTCATCCTTACCTGCTCCATGTGGCACCTAAAAGGGGAGTGCTGTCAACATTTCCTGGTTTTATACTCCAGACTGGTGAGGTCATTGGTGACCTCACCAGGAGCTACGCCCAGTAAGGGGATGGGCCTGAGAATAAAAGGCAGGTGTGTGCTTTGTTCGGGGTTGGTCCATTTGTGCTTGGACTTTGGAGGAAGACACATCATGGTACCAGCACTCTGTAAATGTTTGGGAGGCACTGTAAATAAAATGGACACAGATTTTGCAACTTCCTGCCTGAGATGTCTCTTCACTCACTTTAAATAGCCACTGAAAGCCACACTACCTTACACTTTTTTCCATAAGTAGTCCATGATTCATATTTTGATTAACTTAGCACTTCATAGACTACTTGCATGAATAATATTGAGCACTTTTACTGTGTACTTTTTGAGTAATCCTTTGTCAAAATCCTGTACAGATCACAAATTCTGGATATTTCACCCAACTTTGACGTGGAATTAAAAAAAGGGTCCTTTTTTTGTCTTTGCCTGTGGTTTTGTTGTTTTGTCAGTTTTGTGTTTTTGGAGTCATTATGTCTGTTTGTGTGTGTGTGTGTGTGTGTGTGTGTGTGTGTGGGGGGGGGGGGGGGGTGCATTCTTGTTGTAATTTTGGGGATTTTTCTGTAATTTTCTGCATCTATGTATTTACCTGTCATTTTGTGTATTTTTTGTGTGTTTTGGCAGTTATTTTGTGTATTATCATGGGATTTATATTCCTTCCAAGTTCTTGAAATACAATTTTTGGGGATTTGTTTTGGGAGCCGCACATAATAAGACCGAGGGCCACATGTGGCCGCCGAGCCGCCAGTTTCCTATTCCTGCTTTATCTTGTTTGGAACATAAAATGTATTGGCTAAAAACCATAAATTTTCCAATTAAGATTTGAAAAGTACGCGATACGGAAAGATTTATTTAAACTTATTTTACGTGATGACTCTGTGTTGCGCGTGCACGCCGTTCCCACTTTTGACGCATTTTTCGCTCGCCCTAACGTCACAGCCGCCATTTGACAGACAGATCCTTGTAGCCAATCACATTCGCCGTTCAGAAGGCCTCGGCCAATCGGCGACGCCGGCACTGTTTCCGGCTGTCCTTTTATGGAAAGCAGCAACTTCCGGTCCGTTACATGAGCCTGAGGAGCAGCAGCTACGTTAGCTACGGTAGCTAACGGAGCTGGGGAACGATTCACATCTACGGACACCTGAGGAAGTACCGGCACCGGCTCTGACTATGGGGGTAAGACTGGACTGGAACACTAAGAGCCGTACGGACTTCATTAGTGAATGTTGATAATGTGCTGCTCCGTGGGTGGGGGGCGGTGCTTACTGCTACTTACTTCTGATTGATTGTGTTTTCATCCAAGAACAGAGAACAATGCTCACGTGGAACAACCAATAGGATCTTAGATAGGTGCATCTAATTGGTTCCCGATTTTCTCCTGTCCAATCACACGTTCAGATAGTTTGGTTGTCCCCACAAACACCGCAATCATTGTTTGGCTCACAACCAACTTCCGGTCAGCGGGTTGCACTGATTGGTCTAGAGCGCTTGTTGTGGACGGGTTTTTGTGATTGGCTGAGAAAATGGCGGCTGCTCGTACACAGATTGAGTCCAACGACAGAAAAGAAGAGGCAGGAGGCTGTTTTATTGTATAATATTAACAACTACGTGTTCTTATAGGTTTAAAATCGAGTTTTTATTCTTGGAAATTTGTTCGAAGGCAACATTAGTGGATAAAGACAACAAAGCTTTGAAGAGAAGCTTGTATTTTCATTTCTTTCTGTGGAGCTGATGCTTCAGGACTTTTACAATATTTTATCTTTCCAGGGTTTGTTCATGAAACATCTGTTCAGAGCAGATATCAGTGAGGGTAGTAGATATTACAGTATATTACAGCATTCATCTCACACTGTTAATACTTTCATAAGATTTAACACAACAATGGACGATTCCAAGCCAGGACACAGCAAAAAACCGGTAAGATCAACTGGAACACAGAGGTCAAGGGTTGTCCATGACGCTTCCATTAGGGCTAGTTTATATATTTATATTTATTAATGTGACTTTCTTCAGCAGCCCAGTCAGTTAAGGTCAATGTCAGTCTTCTGTTTTTCTGCATTATTGCTTTCAATATAATTAGTATAAAAACAAATTGGTCAACAAATCCAGTTACAGGTTGGCATTTTAGCCAGTTTTCATTTTCCAAATACGTTTCGCCTTGCAAATACATGTCTTGCCTAGTTATTGTTATTATTATTAATAATAATAAAAATAGATACTTTTTTCTTCTCTTGCTACGGTGCACTTTTTGTCCCTGCAAATGCACACACAGCTAACCGCTGTTAGCTCTGCTAACGAGAATGAGACAGAACAGCGAGAAAGGGAATAATATCGTCAGTTTCTTAGGAAAATAGTGAACACCCACTTATCTCAGACATCCACAGCTTCACTATGCTTCATCTCTTTATCATGACTCAGCAAACATGCAACCAATTTATCCAAGATGGTGCTGACCAGACTTAGTCTAATCACGCTTCCTCATTTATCCTGGATGTGTTTATCCCACTATTGTGTTGTGCAATACCCCCCTGGTCTCTTTCCAGGTGTTCTGGCTGATCCCTCCGACCCCTCAGAACCAGGAGCTTTATGAGAACTGGGTGCTGTTGGGGAAACAAGGAGACATTTTTCTGGGTGACCGAGCCACAGACTGTCAGAGGGTTGAACTGACGCAGGGCTGCACCTTTGTCATCCCCTCAGGTACATGATGATGATGTTAAGGCTGGGCAACATATCTAGTTTTTAATAAATATCAATATAGCTATTTAAGAGATAAAGCATAGGACTATATCGTAATATCAATATAATTCACATAACATTAAAAGTTTCTTCTGTAGAGCCAGTATATCTTTTTCTCCTCTGTCTATCTTAACCCCCCCCCGCTCGGTCCCTGCAGCGACAACAGAGTTGAATGAAGAGTTAGTAAAAAAATAAATAATGGTTTAATAATTTGGAAATGGTTTTGCCTCAGAATGTGTGTGCGTGTGCTCTGTAGAGATCCAGAGGTCATCATTACAGTGTGTGTGTGTGTGTGTTAGTAGTGGTAACTGTTATATTATAATACTTGGGGTAATAGTTTCTGATAAATTCACAATTGTCAGTAATAATAAATAAATAATTGATAGGTAATTGCAATAATTAAAAAAACTGTACAGCACTTTGATCAGCTCAAGTTTTTATTTTTATTAATGTGTATTTTATTATAAAATTAGTTTTATAAATGATGATATTGTTTTTCTGTCTCTGTGTGACATGTGGCTTTAACTGACTAACTGAAATATTGTAAAATAATGGTTTAATGGTTAATTAAGTTAATGATTTTTTTAGATTTACTATGGGGTTTGCCTCATTAGAACGGCATATTAAAAACAACTCTACTAATAATAATTATACACGCACAAAAAAGCAAGACTACACAGAGAAAATGTACCACTAAAAAATAAGGTACAAAATATTAAAAAATAATAATAATAATGATTACAAATAAATAAAATATATATACATATATAAACAGATTTTTATAGTATATAATCATCTTAAAGGTGGAAATCCTGGTTTCAATCACAAATAAAATGGGTTCAAAGTGACCAAAAATGGTGGAAAAGGTGGTGAAACGTGATTTTAAAAGCCACAGAAATTGGTTAAATTAGAGTGAGCAAAAACAGACAGAAAAAGTGGTAAAAAGGATTCAAAGTGTCAATATTGGAACAATTAGTTTAAATTGGCAAATAATGGGCATGATAAATGGTTAATGTGGTTAAATTGGCAAAAAATTGTGAAAAGAGGTTAAAAGTGACAATAATGGGTCAACATATGTGACATTAGGTGTAAAAGTGGTGGAAAGGGTTTAAAAATGCTGAATGTGTGTAAAAATTGCATTTAAATGTGATGTAGAAGTGTCAGAAATGCAAGTAATGTCGCAAAAATACATTAAAAGGAGCAAAAATATTGCAAGAAAAAGTGATAAAAATAGGTTAAAATGTGTTGAGTTTGGTGTAGTTGTAGAAAAAGGATAAAAATATGCAAAAATGGGCTCAAATTGTACAGAAAATAATCTTATTCTCATTCTCAGGCATCTGGTCACCCCCTCCCACTGTTTCATGACTCCACAGTCGAGAACCTCTGAGTTAGAAGCTAAGCCCCTCCCTCTGCTCCACAGGTCCCAGGGAAGTTCCGCTACCCGTTCTACTATGAGATGGGCTGGTACGTGTTGGATCGCTATGTCTTCAGCCTGACCAACACCTCCTACCTCACCCCAGAGTTTCAAAAACACTCTCTGGGCATTGGTAGGTGAACCCTGAATAATCTCTCCTACATTACTGATTTCAGATTTTGTACACTTGATCTATTCGCTACTTAAAGCTGCAGTATGCAAGTCATTTTTGGCATCATTTGGTCAAAAATCCATAATCATTTTTGAGCATATTGTAATCAAAGTGTTCCGAGTGGATAGTGAATCTCTTCTCCTTCTCCTGGCTGTAAATGAAGTTTATAAATCCAGGAGCGTGATGCTGGTTGTCAGCCAATCAGAGGTCTTTCTACAAACACGTGTGCCCTAAGAGCGATCACAAAAGATACTGGTAATGGAGGCTAAGTTTAGGTTTCGGTTTTGAAACAGAGTGCATTCTACATACTGCAGCTTTAATGTTCACT